>NW_020620159.1:756496-785176 GCF_003573695.1 Papaver somniferum
TTAGGCACCAAACACAAAAGTGTACCATTTTATAGGCAACAAACTCAAAATATCCCTTCAAATAATGTACTTCCAATCTCTTAAAAAGGTCACAGATAACCTATAATCAAACATGGAAAGAAGGAGATAAGGTTTGCAACCGTTAATAACTTCTCAATGATTCTAGGATGTTCCTTAAGCTAGATAATCATTGCAAAATTTGAATAAAATATCATAAACACAAATGACTCAAGGAAGTCCACAGGCTTCGTCAGATGTCGGAACTCTATGATCAACGCCAAATCATGAAACAGAAAGACTCCGCTTTAATAGAAAATGTTCAGAAAAAATATTTCCGTCACAAATTACATGTCCACAGGCTTGAGAGTCGAAAAAAGCTTGCATTTTGGATGCATTGAATCAAGGAAGTCTAGGGACTTCGTTAGAAGTCGAAACCCTTTTTTTAAAACCAAACTATAAACTAGATGAACTCAGTTTTATTATAAAATTTTCTAAAAAATGATTACTGTAAAAAATAATACATTTAAAGGCTCTACATGTTATGCAAATTGCATTTCTACGTATGTTGATTCCAAAAATAAAGAGGGAAGTCATCCTTTACATTGAAAATAAGGATGAAACACCAATTGTTAATCTCCCAAATCCTAAAAAAATTCTTCTATACTATGGGGAACTGAAAGACAGAGTAACGGAAAAAGAATGAGGTCATTCCCACTTCGTTTGAAGAAGTTATGGGCAAAATAGTCGAAAAAGAGATTACACAAAACCTTGGGGGACAAAGAGAGTTATATAAGTAGACAATATTTATAATAAGGGATATTTTGAGTTTGGTGCCTATAAAATGGCAAATCTTTTCCTTTGGTACCTAACTTTGTAAGAATTTGAGTTTGATGAGGATCCCAATCAAGCAATTGACTTATCGGATGACTGGTTGACCGTTCACAAGCTATGTTGGAGCAAAACTTGTTGCTCGATCCCCTGCCAACTTTTTTAAATAAATACGCGTATTTGTCAATAATTGTTTAAACAATAATTATTTAATTTAACTAATTCACTAACACGGACCACATTAGGGAAATCTCTCTAGAGCATTTTTTAAACACGTTACGAGCGTTCCAGAGAAATAAGGCTAACATAATCTGATTGCCATGGTAACTATGGATTTACAGAAAATGATCCAAATTTAAAGAATACAATAATGATTAATTTGAAAAATGAATAGAGTCATTTACATGGATTCATTTGTTCAATATAATAATGGTTAGTTTGAAGGTTTAAGGAAACGATTATTGTGGTTTACATTAGAGATAGATTTTGGATTATTTACGGGTAAACAATGAAGGGAGCTATGCTTATACTTTGGATTTAATTTTGTGTAAACTGGTGGTCATATGTGAAAATAACAGTAGCTCAGTGTATGATTTGAGATTAGCAATGGAAGAAGATGGCGATGGTATTAAGATTGGAACCTAAACCTCGTGAATGGAAATCAACAACTCTCATTTCTCAAACATGGAGTATGTAGAAGATAAGGTGCAGTTAGTGAATAAAACGAAGTTTAGAATTTTATTAGTCATTTCACAATTTTAACTCTAAATAGGATGGTCAACAGGGTCAATCAACGTCAATTCGTTGACTGGGCACCAAACTCAGATTTTGACAAAGTTAGGCACCAAAAGCAAAAGTGTACCATTTTATAGGCACCAAACTCAAAATATCCCTTCAAATAATGATCTTTTAATCTCTTAAAAAGGTAACAGATTACTTATAATCAAGCATGGAAAGAAGGAGATAAGGCTTGCAACCGTTAATAACTCTCAACGATTCTAGGATCTTCTGTAAGCTAGATAATCATTGCAAAATTTGAAATGCATTGAATCAAGGAAGTCTAGTGACTTCGTTAGAAGTCGAAATCCTTTTTTTAAAACCAAACTATGAACTAGATGAACTCAGTTTATTATAAAACTTTCTGAAAAATGATTGCGGTAAAAAATAATACATTTAAAGGCTCTACATGTTATGCAAATTGCATTTCTACGTATGTTGATTCCAAAAATAAAGAGGGAAGTCATCCTTTACATTGAACATAAGGATGAAACACCAATTGTTAATCGCCCAAATCCTAAAAAAAAAATTTATACTGTGGGGAACTGAAAGACAGAGGTAACGGAAAAAGAATGAGGTCATTCCCACTTCGTATGAAGAAGTTATGAGCAAAATAGTCGAAAAAGAGATTACACAAAACCTTGGGGGGACAAAGAGAGTTATATAAGTAGAAAATATTTATAATAAGGGATATTTTGAGCTTGGTGCCTATAAAATGGCACATCTTTTCCTTTAGTACCTAACTTTGTCAGAAATTGAGTTTGGCGAGGATTTCAATCTAGGAGTTGACTTATCGGATGACTGGTTGACCGTTCACAAGATGTGTTGGAGCACAACTTGTTGCTCGCTCCCCTGCCAACTTTTGTAAATAAATACGCGTATTTGTCAATAATTTTTTAAACAATAATTATTTAATTTAACTAATTCACTAACACGGACCACATTAGGGAAATCTCTCTCGAGCATTTTTCAAACACGTTACGAGCGTTCCAGAGAAATACGGCCGACATAATCTGATTGCCATGGCAACTATGGATTTACAGAGAATGGAAACAAATTTAAAGAATACAATAATGATTAATTTGGAAAATGAATAGAGTCATTTACATGGATTCATTTGTTCAATATAATAATGGTTAGTTTGAAGGTTTAAGGAAACGATTATTGGGGTTTACATTAGAGATAGATTTTGGATGATTTACGGGTAAACAATGTAGGGAGCTATGCTTATACTTTGGATTTAATTTTGTGTAAACTGGTGTTCATATGAGAAAATAACAGTAGCTCAGTGTCTGATTTGAGATTAGCAATGGAAGAAGATGGCGATGGTATTAAGATTGGAACCTAAACCTCGAGAATGAAAATCAACAACTCTCATTTCTCAAACATGGAGTATGTAGAAGATAAGGTGCAGTTAGTGAATAAAACGAAGTTTAGAATTTATTAGTCATTTCACAATTTTAACTCTAAATAAGATGGTCAACAGGGTCAATCAACGTCAATTCGTTGACTGGGCACCAAACTCAGATTTTGACAAAGTTAGGCACCAAACACAAAAGTGTACCATTTTATAGGCAACAAACTCAAAATATCCCTTCAAATAATGTACTTCCAATCTCTTAAAAAGGTCACAGATAACCTATAATCAAACATGGAAAGAAGGAGATAAGGTTTGCAACCGTTAATAACTTCTCAATGATTCTAGGATGTTCCTTAAGCTAGATAATCATTGCAAAATTTGAATAAAATATCATAAACACAAATGACTCAAGGAAGTCCACAGGCTTCGTCAGATGTCGGAACTCTATGATCAACGCCAAATCATGAAACAGAAAGACTCCGCTTTAATAGAAAATGTTCAGAAAAAATATTTCCGTCACAAATTACATGTCCACAGGCTTGAGAGTCGAAAAAAGCTTGCATTTTGGATGCATTGAATCAAGGAAGTCTAGTGACTTCGTTAGAAGTCCAAACCCTTTTTTTAAAACCAAACTATAAACTAGATGAACTCAGTTTTATTATAAAATTTTCTAAAAAATGATTGCGGTAAAAAATAATACATTTAAAGGCTCTACATGTTATGCAAATTGCATTTCTAAGTATGTTGATTCCAAAAATAAAGAGGGAAGTCATCCTTTACATTGAAAATAAGGATGAAACACCAATTGTTAATCTCCCAAATCTTAAAAAATTTCTTCTATACTGTGGGGAACTGAAAGACAGAGTAACGGAAAAAGAATGAGGTCATTCCCACTTCGTATGAAGAAGTTATGGGAAAAATAGTCGAAAAAGAGATTACACAAAACCTTGGGGGACAAAGAGAGTTATATAAGTAGACAATATTTATAATAAGGGATATTTTGAGTTTGGTGCCTATAAAATGGCACACCATTGCCTTTGGTACCTAACTTTGTCAGTAATTGAGTTTGGAGAGGATTTCAATCTAGGAGTTGACTTATCGGATGACTGGTTGACCGTTCACAAGCTGTGTTGGAGCACAACTTGTTGCTCGCTCCCCTGCCAACTTTTGTAAATAAATACGCGTATTTTTCAATAATTTTTTAAACAATAATTATTTAATTTAACTAATTCACTAACACGGACCACATTAGGGAAATCTCTCTCGAGCATTTTTCAAACACGTTACGAGCGTTCCAGAGAAATACGTCCGACATAATCTGATTGCCATGGAAACTATGGATTTACAGAGAATGGAAACAAATGTAAAGAATACAATAATGATTAATTTGGAAAATGAATAGAGTCATTTACATGGATTCATTTGTTCAATATAATAATAGTTAGTTTGAAGGTTTAAGGAAACGATTATTGGGGTTTACATTAGAGATAGATTTTGGATGATTTACGGGTAAACAATGAAGGGAGCTATGCTTATACTTTGGATTTAATTTTGTGTAAACTGGTGTTCATATGAGAAAATAACAGTAGCTCAGTGTCTGATTTGAGATTAGCAATGGAAGAAGATGGCGATGGTATTAAGATTGGAACCTAAACCTCGAGAATGAAAATCAACAACTCTCATTTCTCAAACATGGAGTATGTAGAAGATAAGGTGCAGTTAGTGAATAAAACGAAGTTTAGAATTTATTAGTCATTTCACAATTTTAACTCTAAATAGGATGGTCAACAGGGTCAATCAACGTCAATTCGTTGACTGGGCACCAAACTCAGATTTTGACAAAGTTAGGCACCAAACGCAAAAGTGTACCATTTTATAGGCAACAAACTCAAAATATCCCTTCAAATAATGAACTTCCAATCTTTTAAAAAGGTCACAGATAACCTATAATCAAACATGGAAAGAAGGAGATAAGGTTTGCAACCGTTAATAACTTCTCAATGATTCTAGGATCTTCCGTAAGCTAGATAATCATTGCAAAATTTGAATAAAATATCATAAACATAAATGACTCAAGGAAGTCCACAGGCTTCGTCAGATGTCGGAACTCTATGATCAACGCCAAATCATGAAACAGAAAGACCGCTTTAATAGAAAATGTTCAGAAAAAATATTTCCGTCACAAATTACATGTCCACAGGCTTGAGAGTCGAAAAAAGCTTGCATTTTGGATGCATTGAATCAAGGAAGTCTAGGGACTTCGTTAGAAGTCGAAACCCTTTTTTTAAAACCAAACTATAAACTAGATGAACTCAGTTTTATTATAAAATTTTCTAAAAAATGATTACTGTAAAAAATAATACATTTAAAGGCTCTACATGTTATGCAAATTGCATTTCTACGTATGTTGATTCCAAAAATAAAGAGGGAAGTCATCCTTTACATTGAAAATAAGGATGAAACACCAATTGTTAATCTCCCAAATCTTAAAAAATTTCTTCTATACTGTAGGGAACTGAAAGACAGAGTAACGGAAAAAGAATAAGGTCATTCCCACTTCGTATGAAGAAGTTACGGGAAAAATAGTCGAAAAAGAGATTACACAAAACCTTGGAGGACAAAGAGAGTTATATAAGTAGAAAATATTTATAATAAGGTATATTTTGAGTTTGGTGCCTATAAAATGGCACACCTTTGCCTTTGGTACCTAACTTTGTCAGAATTTGAGTTTGATGAGGATCCCAATCAAGCAGTTGACTTATCGGATGACTGGTTGACCGTTCACAAGATGTGGTTCAGCAAAACTTGTTGCTCGCTCCCCTGCCAACTTTTTTAAATAAATACGCGTATTTGTCAATAATTGTTTAAACAATAATTATTTAATTTAACTAATTCACTAACACGGACCACATTAGGGAAATCTCTCTAGAGCATTTTTCAAACACGTTACGAGCGTTCCAGAGAAATAAGGCTAACATAATCTAATTTCCATGGTAACTATGGATTTACAGAAAATGGAAACAAATTTAAAGAATACAATAATGATTAATTTGAAAAATGAATAGAGTCATTTACATGGATTCATTTGTTCAATATAATAATGGTTAGTTTGAAGGTTTAAGGAAACGATTATTGTGGTTTACATTAGAGATAGATTTTGGATTATTTACGGGTAAACAATGAATGAAGCTATGCTTATACTTTGGATTTAATTTTGTGTAAACTGGTGGTCTTATGTGAAAATAACAGTAGCTCAGTGTATGATTTGAGATTAGCAATGGAAGAATATGGCGATGGTATTAAGATTGGAACCTAAACCTCGTGAATGAAAATCAACAACTCTCATTTCTCAAACAAGGAGTATGTAGAAGATAAGGTGCAGTTAGTGAATAAAATGAAGTTTAGAATTTTATTAGTCATTTCACAATTTTAACTCTAAATAGGATGGTCAACAGGGTCAATCAACGTCAATTCGTTGACTGGGCACCAAACTCAGATTTTGACAAAGTTAGGCACCAAACGCAAAAGTGTACCATAGTCACCAAACTCAAAATATCCCTTCAAATAATGATATTTTAATCTCTTAAAAAGGTAACAGATTACTTATAATCAAGCATGGAAAGAAGGAGATAAGGCTTGCAACCGTTAATAACTCTCAACGATTCTAGGATCTTCTGTAAGCTAGAGAATCATTGCAAAATTTGAATAAAATATCATAAACACAAATGACTCAAGGAAGTCCACAGGCTTCGTTAGATGTCGGAACTCTATGATCAACACCAAATCATGAAACAGAAAGACTCCCTTTAATATAAAATGTTCAGAAAAAATATTTCCGTCACAAATTACATGTCTACAGGCTTGAGAGTCGAAAAAAGCTTGTATTTTGGATGAATTGAATCAAGGAAGTCTAGTGACTTCGTTAGAAGTCCAAGCACTTTTTTTAAACCAAACTATAAACTAGATGAACTCAGTTTTATTATAACATTTTCTAAAAAATGATTGCGGTAAAAAATAATACATTTAAAGGCTCTACATGTTATGCAAATTGCATTTCTACATATGTTGATTCCAAAAATAAAGAGGGAAGTCATCCTTTACATTGAAAATAAGGATGAAACACCAATTGTTAATCTCCCAAATCCTAAAAAATTTCTTCTATACTGTGGGGAACTGAAAGACAGAGTAACGTAAAAAGAATGAGGTCATTCCCACTTCGTATGAAGAAGTTATGGGCAAAATAGACGAAAAAGAGATTACACAAAACCTTGGGGGGACAAAGAGAGTTATATAAGTAGACAATATTTATAATAAGGGATATTTTGAGTTTGGTGCCTATAAAATGGCACATCTTTTCCTTTGGTATCTAACTTTGTCAGAATTTGAGTTTGATGAGGATCCCAATCAAGAAGTTGACTTATCAGATGACTGGTTGACCGTTCACAAGATGTGGTTGAGCAAAACTTATTGCTCGCTCCCCTGCCAACTTTTTTAAATAAATACGCGTATTTGTCAATAATTGTTTAAACAATAATTATATAATTTAACTAGTTCACTAACACGGACCACATTAGGGAAATCTCTCTAGAGCATTTTTCAAACACGTTACGAGCGTTCCTGAGAAATAAGGCTAACATAATCTGATTGCCATGGTAACTATGGATTTACAGAAAATGGAAACAAATTTAAAGAATACAATAATGATTAATTTGAAAAATCAAGAGAGTCATTTACATGGATTCATTTGTTCAATATAATAATGGTTAGTTTGAAGGTTTAAGGAAACGATTATTGTGGTTTACATTAGAGATAGATTTTGGATTATTTACGGGTAAACAATGAAGGGAGCTATGCTTATACTTTGGATTTAATTTTGTGTAAACTGGTGGTCTTATGTGAAAATAACAGTAGCTCAGTGTATCATTTGAGATTAGCAATGGAAGAAGATGGCGATGGTATTAAGATTGGAACCTAAACCTCGTGAATGAAAATCAACAACTCTCATTTCTCAAACATGGAGTATGTAGAAGATAAGGTGCAGTTAGTGAATAAAACGAAGTTTAGAATTTATTAGTCATTTCACAATTTTAACTCTAAATAGGATGGTCAACAGGGTCAATCAACGTCAATTCGTTGACTGGGCACCAAACTCAGATTTTGACAAAGTTAGGCACCAAACGCAAAAGTGTACCATTTTATAGGCAACAAACTCAAAATATCCCTTCAAATAATGAACTTCCAATCTTTTAAAAAGGTCACAGATAACCTATAATCAAACATGGAAAGAAGGAGATAAGGTTTGCAACCGTTAATAACTTCTCAATGATTCTAGGATCTTCCGTAAGCTAGATAATCATTGCAAAATTTGAATAAAATATCATAAACATAAATGACTCAAGGAAGTCCACAGGCTTCGTCAGATGTCGGAACTCTATGATCAACGCCAAATCATGAAACAGAAAGACCGCTTTAATAGAAAATGTTCAGAAAAAATATTTCCGTCACAAATTACATGTCCACAGGCTTGAGAGTCGAAAAAAGCTTGCATTTTGGATGCATTGAATCAAGGAAGTCTAGGGACTTCGTTAGAAGTCGAAACCCTTTTTTTAAAACCAAACTATAAACTAGATGAACTCAGTTTTATTATAAAATTTTCTAAAAAATGATTACTGTAAAAAATAATACATTTAAAGGCTCTACATGTTATGCAAATTGCATTTCTACGTATGTTGATTCCAAAAATAAAGAGGGAAGTCATCCTTTACATTGAAAATAAGGATGAAACACCAATTGTTAATCTCCCAAATCTTAAAAAATTTCTTCTATACTGTAGGGAACTGAAAGACAGAGTAACGGAAAAAGAATAAGGTCATTCCCACTTCGTATGAAGAAGTTATGGGAAAAATAGTCGAAAAAGAGATTACACAAAACCTTGGAGGACAAAGAGAGTTATATAAGTAGAAAATATTTATAATAAGGTATATTTTGAGTTTGGTGCCTATAAAATGGCACACCTTTGCCTTTGGTACCTAACTTTGTCAGAATTTGAGTTTGATGAGGATCCCAATCAAGCAGTTGACTTATCGGATGACTGGTTGACCGTTCACAAGATGTGGTTCAGCAAAACTTGTTGCTCGCTCCCCTGCCAACTTTTTTAAATAAATACGCGTATTTGTCAATAATTGTTTAAACAATAATTATTTAATTTAACTAATTCACTAACACGGACCACATTAGGGAAATCTCTCTAGAGCATTTTTCAAACACGTTACGAGCGTTCCAGAGAAATAAGGCTAACATAATCTGATTTCCATGGTAACTATGGATTTACAGAAAATGGAAACAAATTTAAAGAATACAATAATGATTAATTTGAAAAATGAATAGAGTCATTTACATGGATTCATTTGTTCAATATAATAATGGTTAGTTTGAAGGTTTAAGGAAACGATTATTGTGGTTTACATTAGAGATAGATTTTGGATTATTTACGGGTAAACAATGAATGGAGCTATGCTTATACTTTGGATTTAATTTTGTGTAAACTGGTGGTCTTATGTGAAAATAACAGTAGCTCAGTGTATGATTTGAGATTAGCAATGGAAGAATATGGCGATGGTATTAAGATTGGAACCTAAACCTCGTGAATGAAAATCAACAACTCTCATTTCTCAAACAAGGAGTATGTAGAAGATAAGGTGCAGTTAGTGAATAAAACGAAGTTTAGAATTTTATTAGTCATTTCACAATTTTAACTCTAAATAGGATGGTCAACAGGGTCAATCAACGTCAATTCGTTGACTGGGCACCAAACTCAGATTTTGACAAAGTTAGGCACCAAACGCAAAAGTGTACCATAGTCACCAAACTCAAAATATCCCTTGAAATAATGATATTTTAATCTCTTAAAAAGGTAACAGATTACTTATAATCAAGCATGGAAAGAAGGAGATAAGGCTTGCAACCGTTAATAACTCTCAACGATTCTAGGATCTTCTGTAAGCTAGAGAATCATTGCAAAATTTGAATAAAATATCATAAACACAAATGACTCAAGGAAGTCCACAGGCTTCGTTAGATGTCGGAACTCTATGATCAACACCAAATCATGAAACAGAAAGACTCCCTTTAATATAAAATGTTCAGAAAAAATATTTCCGTCACAAATTACATGTCTACAGGCTTGAGAGTCGAAAAAAGCTTGTATTTTGGATGAATTGAATCAAGGAAGTCTAGTGACTTCGTTAGAAGTCCAAGCACTTTTTTTAAACCAAACTATAAACTAGATGAACTCAGTTTTATTATAACATTTTCTAAAAAATGATTGCGGTAAAAAATAATACATTTAAAGGCTCTACATGTTATGCAAATTGCATTTCTACATATGTTGATTCCAAAAATAAAGAGGGAAGTCATCCTTTACATTGAAAATAAGGATGAAACACCAATTGTTAATCTCCCAAATCCTAAAAAATTTCTTCTATACTGTGGGGAACTGAAAGACAGAGTAACGGAAAAAGAATGAGGTCATTCCCACTTCGTATGAAGAAGTTATGGGCAAAATAGACGAAAAAGAGATTACACAAAACCTTGGGGGGACAAAGAGAGTTATATAAGTAGACAATATTTATAATAAGGGATATTTTGAGTTTGGTGCCTATAAAATGGCACATCTTTTCCTTTGGTATCTAACTTTGTCAGAATTTGAGTTTGATGAGGATCCCAATCAAGAAGTTGACTTATCAGATGACTGGTTGACCGTTCACAAGATGTGGTTGAGCAAAACTTATTGCTCGCTCCCCTGCCAACTTTTTTAAATAAATACGCGTATTTGTCAATAATTGTTTAAACAATAATTATATAATTTAACTAGTTCACTAACACGGACCACATTAGGGAAATCTCTCTAGAGCATTTTTCAAACACGTTACGAGCGTTCCAGAGAAATAAGGCTAACATAATCTGATTGCCATGGTAACTATGGAATTACAGAAAATGGAAACAAATTTAAAGAATACAATAATGATTAATTTGAAAAATCAAGAGAGTCATTTACATGGATTCATTTGTTCAATATAATAATGGTTAGTTTGAAGGTTTAAGGAAACGATTATTGTGGTTTACATTAGAGATAGATTTTGGATTATTTACGGGTAAACAATGAAGGGAGCTATGCTTATACTTTGGATTTAATTTTGTGTAAACTGGTGGTCTTATGTGAAAATAACAGTAGCTCAGTGTATCATTTGAGATTAGCAATGGAAGAAGATGGCGATGGTATTAAGATTGGAACCTAAACCTCGTGAATGAAAATCAACAACTCTCATTTCTCAAACATGGAGTATGTAGAAGATAAGGTGCAGTTAGTGAATAAAACGAAGTTTAGAATTTATTAGTCATTTCACAATTTTAACTCTAAATAGGATGGTCAACAGGGTCAATCAACGTCAATTCGTTGACTGGGCACCAAACTCAGATTTTGACAAAGTTAGGCACCAAACGCAAAAGTGTACCATTTTATAGGCAACAAACTCAAAATATCCCTTCAAATAATGAACTTCCAATCTCTTAAAAAGGTCACAGATTACCTATAATCAAACATGGAAAGAAGGATATAAGGTTTGCAACCGTTAATAACTTCTCAATGATTCTAGGATCTTCTGTAAGCTAGATAATCATTGCAAAATTTGAATAAAATATCATAAACACAAATGACTCAAGGAAGTCCACATGCTTCGTTAGATGTCAGAACTCTATGATCAACACCAAATCATGAAACAGAAAGACTCCCTTTAATAGAAAATGTTCATAAAAAATATTTCCGTCACAAATTACATGTCTACAGGCTTGAGAGTCGAAAAAAGCTTGCATTTTGGATGCATTGAATCAAGGAAGTCTAGTGACTTCGTTAGAAGTCGAAACCCTTTTTTTAAAACCAAACTATAAACTAGATGAACTCAGTTTTATTATAAAATTTTCTAAAAAATGATTGCGGTAAAAAATAATGCATTTAAAGGCTCTACATGTTATGCAAATTGCATTTCTACATATGTTGATTCCAAAAATAAAGAGGGAAGTCATCCTTTACATTGAAAATAAGGATGAAACACCAATTGTTAATCTCCCAAATCCTAAAAAATTTCTTCTATACTGTGGGGAACTGAAAGACAGAGTAACGGAAAAAGAATGTGGTCATTCCCACTTCGTATGAAGAAGTTATGGGCAAAACAGTCGAAAAAGAGATTACACAAAACCTTGGGGGACAAAGAGAGTTATATAAGTAGACAATATTTATAATAAGGGATATTTTGAGTTTGGTGCCTATAAAATGGCACATCTTTTCCTTTGGTACCTAACTTTGACAGAATTTGAGTTTGATGAGGATCCCAATCAAGAAGTTGACTTATCGGATGACTGGTTGACCGTTCACAAGATGTGGTTGAGCAAAACTTGTTGCTGGCTCCCCTGCCAACTTTTTTAAATAAATACGCGTATTTGTCAATAATTGTTTAAACAATAATTATTTAATTTAACTAATTCACTAACACGGACCACATTAGGGAAATCTCTCTAGAGCATTTTTCAAACACGTTACGAGCGTTCCAGAGAAATAAGGCTAACATAATCTGATTGCCATGGTAACTATGGATTTACAGAAAATGGAAACAAATTTAAAGAATACAATAATGATTAATTTGAAAAATGAATAGAGTCATTTACATGGATTCATTTGTTCAATATAATAATGGTTAGTTTGAAGGTTTAAGGAAACGATTATTCTGGTTTACATTAAAGATAGATTTTGTATTATTTACGGGTAAACAATGAAGGGAGCTATGCTTATAGTTTGGATTTAATTTTGTGGAAACTGGTGGTCATATGTGAAAATAACAGTACCTCAGTGTATGATTTGAGATTAGCAATGGAAGAAGATGGCGATGGTATTAAGATTGGAACCTAAACCTCGTGAATGAAAATCAACAACTCTCATTTCTCAAACATGGAGTATGTAGAAGATAAGGTGCAGTTAGTGAATAAAATGAAGTTTAGAATTTTATTAGTCATTTCACAATTTTAACTCTAAATAGGATGGTCAACAGGGTCAATCAACGTCAATTCGTTGACTGGGCACCAAACTCAGATTTTGAAAAAGTTAGGCACCAGACGCAAAAGTGTACCATTTTATAGGCACCAAACTCAAAATATCCCTTCAAATAATGATCTTTTAATCTCTTAAAAAGGTAACATATTACTTATAATCAAGCATGGAAAGAAGGAGATAAGGCTTGCAACCGTTAATAACTCTCAACGATTCTAGGATCTTCGGTAAGTTAGATAATCATTGCAAAATTTAAAATGCATTGACTCAAGGAAGTCTAGTGACTTCGTTAGAAGTCGAAATCCTTTTTTTAAAACCAAACTATGAACTAGATGAACTCAGTTTATTATAAAACTTTCTAAAAAATGATTGCGGTAAAAAATAATACATTTAAAGGCTCTACATGTTATGCAAATTTCATTTCTACGTATGTTGATTCCAAAAATAAAGAGGGAAGTCATCCTTTACATTGAAAATAAGGATGAAACACCAACTGTTAATCGCCCAAATCCTAAAAAAAAATTTTATTCTGTGGGGAACTGAAAGACAGAGGTAAAGGAAAAAGAATGAGGTCATTCCCACTTCGTATGAAGAAGTTATGAGCAAAATAGTCGAAAAAGAGATTACACAAAACCTTGGGGGGACAAAGAGAGTTATATAAGTAGACAATATTTATAATAAGGGATATTTTGAGCTTGGTGCCTATAAAATGGCACACCTTTGCCTTTGGTACCTAACTTTGTCAGAATTTGAGTTTGGCGAGGATTTCAATCTAGGAGTTGACTTATCGGATGACTGGTTGACCGTTCACAAGCTGTGTTGGAGCACAACTTGTTGCTCGCTCCCCTGCCAACTTTTGTAAATAAATACGCGTATTTGCCAATAATTGTTTAAACAATAATTATTTAATTTAACTAATTCACTAACACGGACCACATTAGGGAAATCTCTCTCGAGCATTTTTCAAACACGTTACGAGCGTTCCAGAGAAATACGGCCGACATAATCTGATTGCCATGGTAACTATGGATTTACAGAATATGGAAACAAATTTAAAGAATACAATAATTATTAATTTGGAAAATGAATAGAGTCATTTACATGGATTCATTTGTTCAATATAATAATGGTTAGTTTGAAGGTTTAAGGAAACGATTATTGGGGTTTACATTAGAGATAGATTTTGGATGATTTACGGGTAAACAATGAAGGGAGTTATGCTTATACTTTGGATTTAATTTTGTGTAAACTGGTGGTCATATGAGAAAATAACAGTAGCCCAGTGTCTGATTTGAGATTAGCAATGGAAGAAGATGGCGATGGTATTAATATTGGAACCTAAACCTCGAGAATTAAAATCAACAACTCTCATTTCTCAAACATGGAGTATGTAGAAGATAAGGTTCAGTTAGTGAATAAAACGAAGTTTAGAATTTATTAGTCATTTCACAATTTTAACTCTAAATAGGATGGTCAACAGGGTCAATCAACGTCAATTCGTTGACTGGGCACCAAACCCAGATTTTGACAAAGTTAGGCACCAAACGCAAAAGTGTACCATTTTATAGGCAACAAACTCAAAATATCCCTTCAAATAATGAACTTCCAATCTCTTAAAAAGGTCACAGATTACCTATAATCAAACATGGAAAGAAGGAGATAAGGTTTGCAACCGTTAATAACTTCTCAATGATTCTAGGATCTTCCGTAAGCTAGATAATTATTGCAAAATTTGAATAAAATATCATAAAAACAAATGACTCAAGGAAGTCCACAGGCTTCGTCAGATGTCGGAACTCTATGATCAACGCCAAATCATGAAACAGAAAGACTCCGCTTTAATAGAAAATGTTCAGAAAAAATATTTCCGTCACAAATTACATGTCCACAGGCTTGAGAGTCGAAAAAAGCTTGCATTTTGGATGCATTGAATCAAGGAAGTCTAGTGACTTCGTTAGAAGTCCAAACCCTTTTTTTAAAACCAAACTATAAACTAGATGAACTCAGTTTTATTATAAAATTTTCTAAAAAATGATTGCGGTGAAAAATAATACATTTAAAGGCTCTACATGTTATGCAAATTGCATTTCTACGTATGTTGATTCCAAAAATAAAGAGGGAAGTCATCCTTTACATTAAAAATAAGGATGAAACACCAATTGTTAATCTCCCAAATCTTAAAAAAATTTCTTCTATACTGTGGGGAACTGAAAAACAGAGTAACGGAAAAAGAATAAGGTCATTCCCACTTCGTATGAAGAAGTTATGGGAAAAATAGTCGAAAAAGAGATTACACAAAACCTTGGGGGACAAAGAGAGTTATATAAGTAGAAAATATTTATAATAAGGTATATTTTGAGTTTGGTGCCTAACTTTGTCAGAATTTGAGTTTGATGAGGATCCCAATCAAGCAGTTGACTTATCGGATGACTGGTTGACCGTTCACAAGATGTGGTTCAGCAAAACTTGTTGCTCGCTCCCCTGCCAACTTTTTTAAATAAATACGCGTATTTGTCAATAATTGTTTAAACAATAATTATTTAATTTAACTAATTCACTAACACGGACCACATTAGGGAAATCTCTCTAGAGCATTTTTCAAACACGTTACGAGCGTTCCAGAGAAATAAGGCTAACATAATCTGATTTCCATGGTAACTATGGATTTACAGAAAATGGAAACAAATTTAAAGAATACAATAATGATTAATTTGAAAAATGAATAGAGTCATTTACATGGATTCATTTGTTCAATATAATAATGTTTAGTTTGAAGGTTTAAGGAAACGATTATTGTGGTTTACATTAGAGATAGATTTTGGATTATTTACGGGTAAACAATGAAGGGAGCTATGCTTATACTTTGGATTTAATTTTGTGTAAACTGGTGGTCTTATGTGAAAATAACAGTAGCTCAGTGTATGATTTGAGATTAGCAATGGAAGAAGATGGCGATGGTATTAAGATTGGAACCTAAACCTCGTGAATGAAAATCAACAACTCTCATTTCTCAAACATGGAGTATGTAGAAGATAAGGTGCAGTTAGTGAATAAAACGAAGTTTAGAATTTTATTAGTCATTTCACAATTTTAACTCTAAATAGGATGGTCAACAGGGTCAATCAACGTCAATTCGTTGACTGGGCACCAAACTCAGATTTTGACAAAGTTAGGCACCAAACGCAAAAGTGTACCATTTTATAGGCACCAAACTCAAAATATCCCTTCAAATAATGATCTTTTAATCTCTTAAAAAGGTAACAGATTACTTATAATCAAGCATGGAAAGAAGGAGATAAGGCTTGCAACCGTTAATAACTCTCAACGATTCTAGGATCTTCTGTAAGCTAGATAATCATTGCAAAATTTGAATAAAATATCATAAACACAAATGACTCAAGGAAGTCCACAGGCTTCGTTAGATGTCGGAACTCTATGATCAACACCAAATCATGAAACAGAAAGACTCCCTTTAATATAAAATGTTCAGAAAAAATATTTCCGTCACAAATTACATGTCTACAGGCTTGAGAGTCGAAAAAAGCTTGTATTTTGGATGCATTGAATCAAGGAAGTCTAGTGACTTCGTTAGAAGTCCAAACACTTTTTTAAAACCAAACTATAAACTAGATGAACTCAGTTTTATTATAACATTTTCTAAAAAATGATTGCGGTATAAAATAATACATTTAAAGGCTCTACATGTTATGCAAATTGCATTTCTACATATGTTGATTCCAAAAATAAAGAGGGAAGTCATCCTTTACATTAAAAATAAGGATGAAACACCAATTGTTAATCTCCCAAATCCTAAAAAATTTCTTCTATACTGTGGGGAACTGAAAGACAGAGTAACGGAAAAAGAATGAGGTCATTCCCACTTCGTATGAAGAAGTTATGGGAAAAATAGTCGAAAAAGAGATTACACAAAACCTTGGGGGACAAAGAGAGTTATATAAGTAGACAATATTTATAATAAGGGATATTTTGATTTTGGTGCCTATAAAATGGCACATCTTTTCCTTTGGTATCTAACTTTGTCAGAATTTGAGTTTGATGAGGATCCCAATCAAGAAGTTGACTTATCGGATGACTGGTTGACCGTTCACAAGATGTGGTTGAGCAAAACTTGTTGCTGGCTCCCCTGCCAACTTTTTTAAATAAATACGCGTATTTGTCAATAATTGTTTAAACAATAATTATTTAATTTAACTAATTCACTAACACGGACCACATTAGGGAAATCTCTCTAGAGCATTTTTCAAACACGTTACGAGCGTTCCAGAGAAATAAGGCTAACATAATCTGATTTCCATGGTAACTATGGATTTACAGAAAATGGAAACAAATTTAAAGAATACAATAATGATTAATTTGAAAAATGAATAGAGTCATTTACATGGATTCATTTGTTCAATATAATAATGGTTAGTTTGAAGGTTTAAGGAAAAGATTATTGTGGTTTACATTAGAGATAGATTTTGGATTATTTACGGGTAAACAATGAAGGGAGCTATGCTTATACTTTGGATTTAATTTTGTGTAAACTGGTGGTCTTATGTGAAAATAACAGTAGCTCAGTGTATGATTTGAGATTAGCAATGGAAGAAGATGGCGATGGTATTAAGATTGGAACCTAAACCTCGTGAATGAAAATCAACAACTCTCATTTCTCAAACATGGAGTATGTAGAAGATAAGGTGCAGTTAGTGAATAAAACGAAGTTTAGAATTTTATTAGTCATTTCACAATTTTAACTCTAAATAGGATGGTCAACAGGGTCAATCAACGTCAATTCGTTGACTGGGCACCAAACTCAGATTTTGACAAAGTTAGGCACCAAACGCAAAAGTGTACCATTTTATAGGCAACAAACTCAAAATATCCCTTCAAATAATGAACTTCCAATCTCTTAAAAAGGTCATAGATTACCTATAATCAAACATGGAAAGAAGGAGATAAGGTTTGCAACCGTTAATAACTTCTCAACGATTCTAGGATCTTCTGTAGGCTAAATAATCATTGCAAAATTTGAATAAAATATCATAAACACAAATGACTCAAGGAAGTCCACAGGCTTCGTTAGATGTCGGAACTCTATGATCAACGCCAAATCATGAAACAGAAAGACTCCGCTTTAATAGAAAATGTTCAGAAAAAATATTTCCGTCACAAATTACATGTCCACAGGCTTGAGAGTCGAAAAAAGCTTGCATTTTGGATGCATTGAATCAAGGAAGTCTAGTGACTTCGTTAGAAGTCCAAACCCTTTTTTTAAAACCAAACTATAAACTAGATGAACTCAGTTTTATTATAAAATTTTCTAAAAAATGATTGCGGTGAAAAATAATACATTTAAAGGCTCTACATGTTATGCAAATTGCATTTCTACGTATGTTGATTCCAAAAATAAAGAGGGAAGTCATCCTTTACATTAAAAATAAGGATGAAACACCAATTGTTAATCTCCCAAATCTTAAAAAATTTCTTCTATACTGTGGGGAACTGAAAAACAGAGTAACGGAAAAAGAATAAGGTCATTCCCACTTCGTATGAAGAAGTTATGGGAAAAATAGTCGAAAAAGAGATTACACAAAACCTTGGGGGACAAAGAGAGTTATATAAGTAGAAAATATTTATAATAAGGTATATTTTGAGTTTGGTGCCTAACTTTGTCAGAATTTGAGTTTGATGAGGATCCCAATCAAGCAGTTGACTTATCGGATGACTGGTTGACCGTTCACAAGATGTGGTTCAGCAAAACTTGTTGCTCGCTCCCCTGCCAACTTTTTTAAATAAATACGCGTATTTGTCAATAATTGTTTAAACAATAATTATTTAATTTAACTAATTCACTAACACGGACCACATTAGGGAAATCTCTCTAGAGCATTTTTCAAACACGTTACGAGCGTTCCAGAGAAATAAGGCTAACATAATCTGATTTCCATGGTAACTATGGATTTACAGAAAATGGAAACAAATTTAAAGAATACAATAATGATTAATTTGAAAAATGAATAGAGTCATTTACATGGATTCATTTGTTCAATATAATAATGTTTAGTTTGAAGGTTTAAGGAAACGATTATTGTGGTTTACATTAGAGATAGATTTTGGATTATTTACGGGTAAACAATGAAGGGAGCTATGCTTATACTTTGGATTTAATTTTGTGTAAACTGGTGGTCTTATGTGAAAATAACAGTAGCTCAGTGTATGATTTGAGATTAGCAATGGAAGAAGATGGCGATGGTATTAAGATTGGAACCTAAACCTCGTGAATGAAAATCAACAACTCTCATTTCTCAAACATGGAGTATGTAGAAGATAAGGTGCAGTTAGTGAATAAAACGAAGTTTAGAATTTTATTAGTCATTTCACAATTTTAACTCTAAATAGGATGGTCAACAGGGTCAATCAACGTCAATTCGTTGACTGGGCACCAAACTCAGATTTTGACAAAGTTAGGCACCAAACGCAAAAGTGTACCATTTTATAGGCACCAAACTCAAAATATCCCTTCAAATAATGATCTTTTAATCTCTTAAAAAGGTAACAGATTACTTATAATCAAGCATGGAAAGAAGGAGATAAGGCTTGCAACCGTTAATAACTCTCAACGATTCTAGGATCTTCTGTAAGCTAGATAATCATTGCAAAATTTGAATAAAATATCATAAACACAAATGACTCAAGGAAGTCCACAGGCTTCGTTAGATGTCGGAACTCTATGATCAACACCAAATCATGAAACAGAAAGACTCCCTTTAATATAAAATGTTCAGAAAAAATATTTCCGTCACAAATTACATGTCTACAGGCTTGAGAGTCGAAAAAAGCTTGTATTTTGGATGCATTGAATCAAGGAAGTCTAGTGACTTCGTTAGAAGTCCAAACACTTTTTTAAAACCAAACTATAAACTAGATGAACTCAGTTTTATTATAACATTTTCTAAAAAATGATTGCGGTATAAAATAATACATTTAAAGGCTCTACATGTTATGCAAATTGCATTTCTACATATGTTGATTCCAAAAATAAAGAGGGAAGTCATCCTTTACATTAAAAATAAGGATGAAACACCAATTGTTAATCTCCCAAATCCTAAAAAATTTCTTCTATACTGTGGGGAACTGAAAGACAGAGTAACGGAAAAAGAATGAGGTCATTCCCACTTCGTATGAAGAAGTTATGGGAAAAATAGTCGAAAAAGAGATTACACAAAACCTTGGGGGACAAAGAGAGTTATATAAGTAGACAATATTTATAATAAGGGATATTTTGATTTTGGTGCCTATAAAATGGCACATCTTTTCCTTTGGTATCTAACTTTGTCAGAATTTGAGTTTGATGAGGATCCCAATCAAGAAGTTGACTTATCGGATGACTGGTTGACCGTTCACAAGATGTGGTTGAGCAAAACTTGTTGCTGGCTCCCCTGCCAACTTTTTTAAATAAATACGCGTATTTGTCAATAATTGTTTAAACAATAATTATTTAATTTAACTAATTCACTAACACGGACCACATTAGGGAAATCTCTCTAGAGCATTTTTCAAACACGTTACGAGCGTTCCAGAGAAATAAGGCTAACATAATCTGATTTCCATGGTAACTATGGATTTACAGAAAATGGAAACAAATTTAAAGAATACAATAATGATTAATTTGAAAAATGAATAGAGTCATTTACATGGATTCATTTGTTCAATATAATAATGGTTAGTTTGAAGGTTTAAGGAAAAGATTATTGTGGTTTACATTAGAGATAGATTTTGGATTATTTACGGGTAAACAATGAAGGGAGCTATGCTTATACTTTGGATTTAATTTTGTGTAAACTGGTGGTCTTATGTGAAAATAACAGTAGCTCAGTGTATGATTTGAGATTAGCAATGGAAGAAGATGGCGATGGTATTAAGATTGGAACCTAAACCTCGTGAATGAAAATCAACAACTCTCATTTCTCAAACATGGAGTATGTAGAAGATAAGGTGCAGTTAGTGAATAAAACGAAGTTTAGAATTTTATTAGTCATTTCACAATTTTAACTCTAAATAGGATGGTCAACAGGGTCAATCAACGTCAATTCGTTGACTGGGCACCAAACTCAGATTTTGACAAAGTTAGGCACCAAACGCAAAAGTGTACCATTTTATAGGCAACAAACTCAAAATATCCCTTCAAATAATGAACTTCCAATCTCTTAAAAAGGTCATAGATTACCTATAATCAAACATGGAAAGAAGGAGATAAGGTTTGCAACCGTTAATAACTTCTCAACGATTCTAGGATCTTCTGTAGGCTAAATAATCATTGCAAAATTTGAATAAAATATCATAAACACAAATGACTCAAGGAAGTCCACAGGCTTCGTTAGATGTCGGAACTCTATGATCAACGCCAAATCATGAAACAGAAAGACTCCGCTTTAATAGAAAATGTTCAGAAAAAATATTTCCGTCACAAATTACATGTCCACAGGCTTGAGAGTCGAAAAAAGCTTGCATTTTGGATGCATTGAATCAAGGAAGTCTAGTGACTTCGTTAGAAGTCCAAACCCTTTTTTTAAAACCAAACTATAAACTAGATGAACTCAGTTTTATTATAAAATTTTCTAAAAAATGATTGCGGTGAAAAATAATACATTTAAAGGCTCTACATGTTATGCAAATTGCATTTCTACGTATGTTGATTCCAAAAATAAAGAGGGAAGTCATCCTTTACATTAAAAATAAGGATGAAACACCAATTGTTAATCTCCCAAATCTTAAAAAATTTCTTCTATACTGTGGGGAACTGAAAAACAGAGTAACGGAAAAAGAATAAGGTCATTCCCACTTCGTATGAAGAAGTTATGGGAAAAATAGTCGAAAAAGAGATTACACAAAACCTTGGGGGACAAAGAGAGTTATATAAGTAGAAAATATTTATAATAAGGTATATTTTGAGTTTGGTGCCTAACTTTGTCAGAATTTGAGTTTGATGAGGATCCCAATCAAGCAGTTGACTTATCGGATGACTGGTTGACCGTTCACAAGATGTGGTTCAGCAAAACTTGTTGCTCGCTCCCCTGCCAACTTTTTTAAATAAATACGCGTATTTGTCAATAATTGTTTAAACAATAATTATTTAATTTAACTAATTCACTAACACGGACCACATTAGGGAAATCTCTCTAGAGCATTTTTCAAACACGTTACGAGCGTTCCAGAGAAATAAGGCTAACATAATCTGATTTCCATGGTAACTATGGATTTACAGAAAATGGAAACAAATTTAAAGAATACAATAATGATTAATTTGAAAAATGAATAGAGTCATTTACATGGATTCATTTGTTCAATATAATAATGTTTAGTTTGAAGGTTTAAGGAAACGATTATTGTGGTTTACATTAGAGATAGATTTTGGATTATTTACGGGTAAACAATGAAGGGAGCTATGCTTATACTTTGGATTTAATTTTGTGTAAACTGGTGGTCTTATGTGAAAATAACAGTAGCTCAGTGTATGATTTGAGATTAGCAATGGAAGAAGATGGCGATGGTATTAAGATTGGAACCTAAACCTCGTGAATGAAAATCAACAACTCTCATTTCTCAAACATGGAGTATGTAGAAGATAAGGTGCAGTTAGTGAATAAAACGAAGTTTAGAATTTTATTAGTCATTTCACAATTTTAACTCTAAATAGGATGGTCAACAGGGTCAATCAACGTCAATTCGTTGACTGGGCACCAAACTCAGATTTTGACAAAGTTAGGCACCAAACGCAAAAGTGTACCATTTTATAGGCACCAAACTCAAAATATCCCTTCAAATAATGATCTTTTAATCTCTTAAAAAGGTAACAGATTACTTATAATCAAGCATGGAAAGAAGGAGATAAGGCTTGCAACCGTTAATAACTCTCAACGATTCTAGGATCTTCTGTAAGCTAGATAATCATTGCAAAATTTGAATAAAATATCATAAACACAAATGACTCAAGGAAGTCCACAGGCTTCGTTAGATGTCGGAACTCTATGATCAACACCAAATCATGAAACAGAAAGACTCCCTTTAATATAAAATGTTCAGAAAAAATATTTCCGTCACAAATTACATGTCTACAGGCTTGAGAGTCGAAAAAAGCTTGTATTTTGGATGCATTGAATCAAGGAAGTCTAGTGACTTCGTTAGAAGTCCAAACACTTTTTTAAAACCAAACTATAAACTAGATGAACTCAGTTTTATTATAACATTTTCTAAAAAATGATTGCGGTATAAAATAATACATTTAAAGGCTCTACATGTTATGCAAATTGCATTTCTACATATGTTGATTCCAAAAATAAAGAGGGAAGTCATCCTTTACATTAAAAATAAGGATGAAACACCAATTGTTAATCTCCCAAATCCTAAAAAATTTCTTCTATACTGTGGGGAACTGAAAGACAGAGTAACGGAAAAAGAATGAGGTCATTCCCACTTCGTATGAAGAAGTTATGGGAAAAATAGTCGAAAAAGAGATTACACAAAACCTTGGGGGACAAAGAGAGTTATATAAGTAGACAATATTTATAATAAGGGATATTTTGATTTTGGTGCCTATAAAATGGCACATCTTTTCCTTTGGTATCTAACTTTGTCAGAATTTGAGTTTGATGAGGATCCCAATCAAGAAGTTGACTTATCGGATGACTGGTTGACCGTTCACAAGATGTGGTTGAGCAAAACTTGTTGCTGGCTCCCCTGCCAACTTTTTTAAATAAATACGCGTATTTGTCAATAATTGTTTAAACAATAATTATTTAATTTAACTAATTCACTAACACGGACCACATTAGGGAAATCTCTCTAGAGCATTTTTCAAACACGTTACGAGCGTTCCAGAGAAATAAGGCTAACATAATCTGATTTCCATGGTAACTATGGATTTACAGAAAATGGAAACAAATTTAAAGAATACAATAATGATTAATTTGAAAAATGAATAGAGTCATTTACATGGATTCATTTGTTCAATATAATAATGGTTAGTTTGAAGGTTTAAGGAAAAGATTATTGTGGTTTACATTAGAGATAGATTTTGGATTATTTACGGGTAAACAATGAAGGGAGCTATGCTTATACTTTGGATTTAATTTTGTGTAAACTGGTGGTCTTATGTGAAAATAACAGTAGCTCAGTGTATGATTTGAGATTAGCAATGGAAGAAGATGGCGATGGTATTAAGATTGGAACCTAAACCTCGTGAATGAAAATCAACAACTCTCATTTCTCAAACATGGAGTATGTAGAAGATAAGGTGCAGTTAGTGAATAAAACGAAGTTTAGAATTTTATTAGTCATTTCACAATTTTAACTCTAAATAGGATGGTCAACAGGGTCAATCAACGTCAATTCGTTGACTGGGCACCAAACTCAGATTTTGACAAAGTTAGGCACCAAACGCAAAAGTGTACCATTTTATAGGCAACAAACTCAAAATATCCCTTCAAATAATGAACTTCCAATCTCTTAAAAAGGTCATAGATTACCTATAATCAAACATGGAAAGAAGGAGATAAGGTTTGCAACCGTTAATAACTTCTCAACGATTCTAGGATCTTCTGTAGGCTAAATAATCATTGCAAAATTTGAATAAAATATCATAAACACAAATGACTCAAGGAAGTCCACAGGCTTCGTTAGATGTCGGAACTCTATGATCAACACCAAATCATGAAACAGAAAGACTCCCTTTAATAGAAAATGTTCAGAAAAAATATTTCCGTCACAAATTACATGTCTACAGGCTTGAGAGTCGAAAAAAGCTTGCATTTTGGATGCATTGAATCAAGGAAGTCTAGTGACTTCGTTAGAAGTCCAAACCCTTTTTTTAAAACCAAACTATAAACTAGTTGAACTCAGTTTTATTATAAAATTTTCTAAAAAATGATTGCGTTAAAAAATAATACATTTAAAGGCTCTACATGTTATGCAAATTGCATTTCTACGTATGTTGATTCCAAAAATAAAGAGGGAAGTCATCCTTTACATTGAAAATAAGGATGAAACACCAATTGTTAATCTCCCAAATCTTAAAAAATTTCTTCTATACTGTGGGGAACTGAAAGACAGAGTAACGGAAAAAGAATGAGGTCATTCCCACTTCGTATGAAGAAGTTATGGGAAAAATAGTCGAAAAAGAGATTACACAAAACCTTGGGGGACAAAGAGAGTTATATAAGTAGACAATATTTATAATAAGGGATATTTTGAGTTTGGTGCCTATAAAATGGCACACCTTTGTCTTTGGTACCTAACTTTGTCAGAATTTGAGTTTGGCGAGGATCCCAATCAAGCAGTTGACTTATCGGATGACTGGTTGACCGTTCACAAGCTATGTTGGAGCACAACTTGTTGCTCGCCACCCTGCATACTTTTGAAAATAAATACGTGTATTTGTCAATAATTTTTTAAACAATAATTATTTAATTTAACTAATTCACTAACATGGACCACATTAGGGAAATCTCTCTAGAGCATTTTTCAAACACGTTACGAGCGTTCCAAAGAAATAAGGCTGACATAATCTGATTGCCATGGTAACTATGGATTTACATAAAATGGAAACAAATTTAAAGAATACAATAATAATTAATTTGAAAAATGAATAGAGTCATTTACATGGATTCATTTGTTCAATATAATAATGGTTAGTTTGAAGGTTTAAGGAAACGATTATTGGGGTTTACATTAGAGATAGATTTTGGATGATTTACGGTTAAACAATGAAGGGAGCTATGCTTATACTTTGGATTTAATTTTGTGTAAACTGGTGGTCATATGAGAAAATAACAGTAGCTCAGTGTCTGATTTGAGATTAGCAATGGAAGAAGATGGCGATGGTATTAAGATTGGAACCTAAACCTCGAGAATGAAAATCAACAACTCTCATTTCTCAAACATGGAGTATGTAGAAGATAAGGTGCAGTTAGTGAATAAAACGAAGTTTAGAATTTATTAGTCATTTCACAATTTTAACTCTAAATAGGATGGTCAACAGGGTCAATCAACGTCAATTCGTTGACTGGGCACCAAACTCAGATTTTGACAAAGTTAGGCACCAAACGCAAAAGTGTACCATTTTATAGGCAACAAACTCAAAATATCCCTTCAAATAATGAACTTCCAATCTTTTAAAAAGGTCACAGATAACCTATAATCAAACATGGAAAGAAGGAGATAAGGTTTGCAACCGTTAATAACTTCTCAATGATTCTAGGATCTTCCGTAAGCTAGATAATCATTGCAAAATTTGAATAAAATATCATAAACATAAATGACTCAAGGAAGTCCACAGGCTTCGTCAGATGTCGGAACTCTATGATCAACGCCAAATCATGAAACAGAAAGACTCCGCTTTAATAGAAAATGTTCAGAAAAAATATTTCCGTCACAAATTACATGTCCACAGGCTTGAGAGTCGAAAAAAGCTTGCATTTTGGATGCATTGAATCAAGGAAGTCTAGTGACTTCGTTAGAAGTCCAAACCCTTTTTTTAAAACCAAACTATAAACTAGATGAACTCAGTTTTATTATAAAATTTTCTAAAAAATGATTGCGGTGAAAAATAATACATTTAAAGGCTCTACATGTTATGCAAATTGCATTTCTACGTATGTTGATTCCAAAAATAAAGAGGGAAGTCATCCTTTACATTAAAAATAAGGATGAAACACCAATTGTTAATCTCCCAAATCTTAAAAAATTTCTTCTATACTGTGGGGAACTGAAAAACAGAGTAACGGAAAAAGAATAAGGTCATTCCCACTTCGTATGAAGAAGTTATGGGAAAAATAGTCGAAAAAGAGATTACACAAAACCTTGGGGGACAAAGAGAGTTATATAAGTAGAAAATATTTATAATAAGGTATATTTTGAGTTTGGTGCCTAACTTTGTCAGAATTTGAGTTTGATGAGGATCCCAATCAAGCAGTTGACTTATCGGATGACTGGTTGACCGTTCACAAGATGTGGTTCAGCAAAACTTGTTGCTCGCTCCCCTGCCAACTTTTTTAAATAAATACGCGTATTTGTCAATAATTGTTTAAACAATAATTATTTAATTTAACTAATTCACTAACACGGACCACATTAGGGAAATCTCTCTAGAGCATTTTTCAAACACGTTACGAGCGTTCCAGAGAAATAAGGCTAACATAATCTGATTTCCATGGTAACTATGGATTTACAGAAAATGGAAACAAATTTAAAGAATACAATAATGATTAATTTGAAAAATGAATAGAGTCATTTACATGGATTCATTTGTTCAATATAATAATGGTTAGTTTGAAGGTTTAAGGAAACGATTATTGTGGTTTACATTAGAGATAGATTTTGGATTATTTACGGGTAAACAATGAAGGGAGCTATGCTTATACTTTGGATTTAATTTTGTGTAAACTGGTGGTCTTATGTGAAAATAACAGTAGCTCAGTGTATGATTTGAGATTAGCAATGGAAGAAGATGGCGATGGTATTAAGATTGGAACCTAAACCTCGTGAATGAAAATCAACAACTCTCATTTCTCAAACATGGAGTATGTAGAAGATAAGGTGCAGTTAGTGAATAAAACGAAGTTTAGAATTTTATTAGTCATTTCACAATTTTAACTCTAAATAGGATGGTCAACAGGGTCAATCAACGTCAATTCGTTGACTGGGCACCAAACTCAGATTTTGACAAAGTTAGGCACCAAACGCAAAAGTGTACCATTTTATAGGCAACAAACTCAAAATATCCCTTCAAATAATGAACTTCCAATCTCTTAAAAAGGTCATAGATTACCTATAATCAAACATGGAAAGAAGGAGATAAGGTTTGCAACCGTTAATAACTTCTCAACGATTCTAGGATCTTCTGTAGGCTAAATAATCATTGCAAAATTTGAATAAAATATCATAAACACAAATGACTCAAGGAAGTCCACAGGCTTCGTTAGATGTCGGAACTCTATGATCAACACCAAATCATGAAACAGAAAGACTCCCTTTAATAGAAAATGTTCAGAAAAAATATTTCCGTCACAAATTACATGTCTACAGGCTTGAGAGTCGAAAAAATCTTGCATTTTGGATGCATTGAATCAAGGAAGTCTAGTGACTTCGTTAAAAGTCCAAACCCTTTTTTTAAAACCAAATTATAAACTAGTTGAACTCAGTTTTATTATAAAATTTTCTAAAAAATGATTGCGGTAAAAAATAATACATTTAAAGGATCTACATGTTATGCAAATTGCATTTCTACGTATGTTGATTCCAAAAATAAAGAGGGAAGTCATCCTTTACATTGAAAATAAGGATGAAACACCAATTGTTAATCTCCCAAATCCTAAAAAATTTCTTCTATACTGTGGGGAACTGAAAGATAGAGTAACGGAAAAATAATGAGGTCATTCCCACTTCGTATGAAGAAGTTACGGGAAAAATAGTCGAAAAAGAGATTACACAAAACCTTGGGGGACAAAGAGAGTTATATAAGTAGACAATATTTATAATAAGGGATATTTTGAGTTTGGTGCCTATAAAATGGCACACCTTTGCCTTTGGTACCTAACTTTGTCAGAATTTGAGTTTG
>NW_020620159.1:785186-797388 GCF_003573695.1 Papaver somniferum
ATTGCAAAATTTGAATAAAATATCATAAACACAAATGACTCAAGGAAGTCCACAGGCTTCGTTAGATGTCGGAACTCTATGATCAACACCAAATCATGAAACAGAAAGACTCCCTTTAATAGAAAATGTTCAGAAAAAATATTTCCGTCACAAATTACATGTCTACAGGCTTGAGAGTCGAAAAAAGCTTGCATTTTGGATGCATTGAATCAAGGAAGTCTAGTGACTTCGTTAGAAGTCCAAACCCTTTTTTTAAAACCAAACTATAAACTAGATGAACTCAGTTTTATTATAAAATTTTCTAAAAAATGATTGCGGTAAAAAATAATACATTTAAAGGCTCTACATGTTATGCAAATTGCATTTCTAAGTATGTTGATTCCAAAAATAAAGAGGGAAGTCATCCTTTACATTGAAAATAAGGATGAAACACCAATTGTTAATCTCCCAAATCTTAAAAAATTTCTTCTATACTGTGGGGAACTGAAAGATAGAGTAACGGAAAAATAATGAGGTCATTCCCACTTCGTATGAAGAAGTTACGGGAAAAATAGTCGAAAAAGAGATTACACAAAACCTTGGGGGACAAAGAGAGTTATATAAGTAGACAATATTTATAATAAGGGATATTTTGAGTTTGGTGCCTATAAAATGGCACACCTTTGCCTTTGGTACCTAACTTTGTCAGAATTTGAGTTTGATGAGGATCCCAATCAAGCAGTTGACTTATCGGATGACTGGTTGACCGTTCACAAGATGTGGTTGAGCAAAACTTGTTGCTCGCTCCCCTGCCAACTTTTTTAAATAAATACGCGTATTTTTCAATAATTGTTTAAACAATAATTATTTAATTTAACTAATTCACTAACACGGACCACATTAGGGAAATCTCTCTAGAGCATTTTTCAAACACGTTACGAGCGTTCCAGAGAAATAAGGCTAACATAATCTGATTTCCATGGTAACTATGGATTTACAGAAAATGGAAACAAATTTAAAGAATACAATAATGATTAATTTGAAAAATGAATAGAGTCATTTACATGGATTCATTTGTTCAATATAATAATGGTTAGTTTGAAGGTTTAAGGAAACGATTATTGTGGTTTACATTAGAGATAGATTTTGGATTATTTACGGGTAAACAATGAAGGGAGCTATGCTTATACTTTGGATTTAATTTTGTGTAAACTGGTGGTCTTATGTGAAAATAACAGTAGCTCAGTGTATGATTTGAGATTAGCAATGGAAGAAGATGGCGATGGTATTAAGATTGGAACCTAAACCTCGTGAATGAAAATCAACAACTCTCATTTCTCAAACATGGAGTATGTAGAAGATAAGGTGCAGTTAGTGAATAAAACGAAGTTTAGATTTTTATTAGTCATTTCACAATTTTAACTCTAAATAGGATGGTCAACAGGGTCAATCAACGTCAATTCGTTGACTGGGCACCAAACTCAGATTTTGACAAAGTTAGGCACCAAACGCAAAAGTGTACCATTTTATAGGCACCAAACTCAAAATATCCCTTCAAATAATGATCTTTTAATCTCTTAAAAAGGTAACAGATTACTTATAATCAAGCATGGAAAGAAGGAGATAAGGCTTGCAACCGTTAATAACTCTCAACGATTCTAGGATCTTCTGTAAGCTAGATAATCATTGCAAAATTTGAATAAAATATCATAAACACAAATGACTCAAGGAAGTCCACAGGCTTCGTTAGATGTCGGAACTCTATGATCAACACCAAATCATGAAACAGAAAGACTCCCTTTAATATAAAATGTTCAGAAAAAATATTTCCGTCACAAATTACATGTCTACAGGCTTGAGAGTCGAAAAAAGCTTGCATTTTGGATGCATTGAATCAAGGAAGTCTAGTGACTTCGTTAGAAGTCCAAACACTTTTTTTTAAACCAAACTATAAACTAGATGAACTCAGTTTTATTATAACATTTTCTAAAAAATGATTGCGGTAAAAAATAATACATTTAAAGGCTCTACATGTTATGCAAATTGCATTTCTACATATGTTGATTCCAAAAATAAAGAGGGAAGTCATCCTTTACATTGAAAATAAGGATGAAACACCAATTGTTAATCTCCCAAATCCTAAAAAATTTCTTTTATACTGTGGGGAACTGAAAGACAGAGTAACGGAAAAAGAATGAGGTCATTCCCACTTCGTATGAAGAAGTTACGGGAAAAATAGTCGAAAAAGAGATTACACAAAACCTTGGGGGACAAAGAGAGTTATATAAGTAGACAATATTTATAGTAAGGGATATTTTGAGTTTGGTGCCTATAAAATGGCACATCTTTTCCTTTGGTATCTAACTTTGTCAGAATTTGAGTTTGATGAGGATCCCAATCAAGAAGTTGACTTATCGGATGACTGGTTGACCGTTCACAAGATGTGGTTGAGCAAAACTTGTTGCTCGTTCCCCTGCCAACTTTTTTAAATAAATACGCGTATTTGTCAATAATTGTTTAAACAATAATTATTTAATTTAACTAATTCACTAACACGGACCACATTAGGGAAATCTCTCTAGAGCATTTTTCAAACACGTTACGAGCGTTCCAGAGAAATAAGGCTAACATAATCTGATTGCCATGGTAACTATGGATTTACAGAAAATGGAAACAAATTTAAAGAATACAATAATGATTAATTTGAAAAATGAATAGAGTCATTTACATGGATTCATTTGTTCAATATAATAATGGTTAGTTTGAAGGTTTAAGGAAACGATTATTGTGGTTTACATTAGAGATAGATTTTGGATTATTTACGGGTAAACAATGAAGGGAGCTATGCTTATACTTTGGATTTAATTTTGTGTAAACTGGTGGTCATATGTGAAAATAACAATAGCTCAGTGTATGATTTGAGATTAGCAATGGAAGAAGATGGCGATGGTATTAAGATTGGAACCTAAACCTCGAGAATGAAAATCAACAACTCTCATTTCTCAAACATGAAGTATGTAGAAGATAAGGTGCAGTTAGTGAATAAAACGAAGTTTAGAATTTTATTAGTCATTTCACAATTTTAACTCTAAATAGGATGGTTAACAGGGTCAATCAACGTCAATTCGTTGAATGGGCACCAAACTCAGATTTTGACAAAGTTAGGCACCAAACGCAAAAGTGTACCATTTTATAGGCAAGAAACTCAAAATATCCCTTCAAATAATGAACTTCCTATCTCTTAAAAAGGTCATAGATTACCTATAATCAAACATGGAAAGAAGGAGATAAGGTTTGCAACCGTTAATAACTTCTCAACGATTCTAGGATCTTCTGTAGGCTAAATAATCATTGCAAAATTTGAATAAAATATCATAAACACAAATGACTCAAGGAAGTCCACAGGCTTCGTTAGATGTCGGAACTCTATGATCAACACCAAATCATGAAACAGAAAGACTCCCTTTAATAGAAAATGTTCAGAAAAAATATTTCCGTCACAAATTACATGTCTACAGGCTTGAGAGTCGAAAAAAGCTTGCATTTTGGATGCATTGAATCAAGGAAGTCTAGTGACTTCGTTAGAAGTCCAAACCCTTTTTTTAAAACCAAACTATAAACTAGTTGAACTCAGTTTTATTATAAAATTTTCTAAAAAATGATTGCGTTAAAAAATAATACATTTAAAGGCTCTACATGTTATGCAAATTGCATTTCTACGTATGTTGATTCCAAAAATAAAGAGGGAAGTCATCCTTTACATTGAAAATAAGGATGAAACACCAATTGTTAATCTCCCAAATCTTAAAAAATTTCTTCTATACTGTGGGGAACTGAAAGACAGAGTAACGGAAAAAGAATGAGGTCATTCCCACTTCGTATGAAGAAGTTATGGGAAAAATAGTCGAAAAAGAGATTACACAAAACCTTGGGGGACAAAGAGAGTTATATAAGTAGACAATATTTATAATAAGGGATATTTTGAGTTTGGTGCCTATAAAATGGCACACCTTTGTCTTTGGTACCTAACTTTGTCAGAATTTGAGTTTGATGAGGATCCCAATCAAGCAGTTGACTTATCGGATGACTGGTTGACCGTTCACAAGCTATGTTGGAGCACAACTTGTTGCTCGCCACCCTGCATACTTTTGAAAATAAATACGTGTATTTGTCAATAATTTTTTAAACAATAATTATTTAATTTAACTAATTCACTAACATGGACCACATTAGGGAAATCTCTCTAGAGCATTTTTCAAACACGTTACGAGCGTTCCAAAGAAATAAGGCTGACATAATCTGGTTGCCATGGTAACAATGGATTTACATAAAATGGAAACAAATTTAAAGAATACAATAATAATTAATTTGAAAAATGAATAGAGTCATTTACATGGATTCATTTGTTCAATATAATAATGGTTAGTTTGAAGGTTTAAGGAAACGATTATTGGGGTTTACATTAGAGATAGATTTTGGATGATTTACGGGTAAACAATGAAGGGAGTTATGCTTATACTTTGGATTTAATTTTGTGTAAACTGGTGGTCATATGAGAAAATAACAGTAGCTCAGTGTCTGATTTGAGATTAGCAATGGAAGAAGATGGCGATGGTATTAAGATTGGAACCTAAACCTCGAGAATGAAAATCAACAACTCTCATTTCTCAAACATGAAGTATGTAGAAGATAAGGTGCAGTTAGTGAATAAAACGAAGTTTAGAATTTTATTAGTCATTTCACAATTTTAACTCTAAATAGGATGGTCAACAGGGTCAATCAACGTCAATTCGTTGACTGGGCACCAAACTCAGATTTTGACAAAGTTAGGCACCAAACGCAAAAGTGTACCATTTTATAGGAAAGAAACTCAAAATATCCCTTCAAATAATGAACTTCCAATCTCTAAAAAAGGTCACAGATTACCTATAATCAAACATGGAAAGAAGGAGATAAGGTTTGCAACCGTTAATAACTTTTCAACGATTCTAGGATCTTCTGTAAGCTAGATAATCATTGCAAAATTTGAATAAAATATCATAAACACAAATGACTCAAGGAAGTCCACAGGCTTCGTTAGATGTCGGAACTCTATGATTAACACCAAATCATGAAACAGAAAGACTCCCTTTAATAGAAAATGTTCAGAAAAAATATTTCCGTCACAAATTACATGTCTACAGGCTTGAGAGTCGAAAAAAGCTTGCATTTTGGATGCATTGAATCAAGGAAGTCTAGTGACTTCGTTAGAAGTCCAAACCCTTTTTTTAAAACCAAACTATAAACTAGATGAACTCAGTTTTATTATAAAATTTTCTAAAAAATGATTGCGGTAAAAAATAATACATTTAAAGGCTCTACATGTTATGCAAATTGCATTTATACATATGTTGATTCCAAAAATAAAGAGGGAAGTCATCCTTTACACTGAAAATAAGGATGAAACACCAATTGTTAATCTCCCAAATCCTAAAAAATTTCTTCTATACTGTGGGGAACTGAAAGACAGAGTAACGGAAAAAGAATGAGGTCATTCCCACTTCGTATGAAGAAGTTATGGGAAAAATAGTCGAAAAAGAGATTACACAAAACCTTGGGGGACAAAGAGAGTTATATAAGTAGACAATATTTATAATAAGGGATATTTTGAGTTTGGTGCCTATAAAATGGCACACCTTTGCCATCGGTTCATAACTTTGTCAGAATTTGAGTTTGGTGAGGATCTCAATCAAGTAGTTGACTTATCGGATGACTGGTTGACCGTTCACAAGATGTGGTTGAGAAAAACTTGTTGCTCGCTCCCCTGCCAACTTTTTTAAATAAATACGCGTATTTGTCAATAATTGTTTAAACAATAATTATTTAATTTAACTAATTCACTAACACGGACCACATTAGGGAAATCTCTCTAGAGCATTTTTCAAAAACGTTACGAGCGTTCCAGAGAAATAAGGCTGACATAATATGATTTCCATGGTAACTATGGATTTACAGAAAATGGAAACAAATTTAAAGAATACAATAATGATTAATTTGAAAAATGAATAGAGTCATTTACATGGATTCATTTGTTCAATATAATAATGGTTAGTTTGAAGGTTTAAGGAAACGATTATTGTGGTTTACATTAGAGATAGATTTTGGATTATTTACGGGTAAACAATGAAGGGAGCTATGGTTATACTTTGGATTTAATTTTGTGTAAATTGGTGGTCATATGAGAAAATAACAGCAGCTCAGTGTCTGATTTGAGATTATCAATGGAAGAAGATGGCGATGGTATTAAGATTGGAACCTAAACCTCGAGAATGAAAATCAACAACTCTCATTTCTCAAACATGGAGTATGTAGAAGATAAGGTGCAGTTAGTGAATAAAACGAAGTTTAGAATTTTATTAGTCATTTCACAATTTTAACTCTAAATAGGATGGTCAACAGGGTCAATCAACGTCAATTCGTTGACTGGGCACCAAACTCAGATTTTGACAAAGTTAGGCACCAAACGCAAAAGTGTACCATTTTATAGGCAAGAAACTCAAAATATCCCTTCAAATAATGAACTTCCAATCTCTTAAAAAGGTCACAGATTACCTATAATCAAACATGGAAAGAAGGAGATAAGGTTTGCAACAGTTAATAACTTTTCAACGATTCTAGGATCTTCTGTAAGCTAGATAATCATTGCAAAATTTGAATAAAATATCATAAACACAAATGACTCAAGGAAGTCCACAGGCTTCGTTAGATGTCGGAACTCTATGATCAACACCAAATCATGAAACAGAAAGACTCCCTTTAATAGAAAATGTTCAGAAAAAATATTTCCGTCACAAATTACATGTCTACAGGCTTGAGAGTCGAAAAAAGCTTGCATTTTGGATGCATTGAATCAAGGAAGTCTAGTGACTTCGTTAGAAGTCCAAACCCTTTTTTTAAAACCAAACTATAAACTAGATGAACTCAGTTTTATTATAAAATTTTCTAAAAAATGATTGCGGTAAAAAATAATACATTTAAAGGCTCTACATGTTATGCAAATTGCATTTCTACATATGTTGATTCCAAAAATAAAGAGGGAAGTCATCCTTTACATTGAAAATAAGGATGAAACACCAATTGTTAATCTCCCAAATCCTAAAAAATTTCTTCTATACTGTGGGGAACTGAAAGACAGAGTAACGGAAAAAGAATGAGGTCATTCCTACTTCGTATGAAGAAGTTATGGGAAAAATAGTCGAAAAAGAGATTACACAAAACCTTGGGGGACAAAGAGAGTTATATAAGTAGACAATATTTATAATAAGGGATATTTTGAGTTTGGTGCCTATAAAATGGCACACCTTTGCCTTTGGTACCTAACTTTGTCAAAATTTGAGTTTGGTGAGGATCCCAATCAAGTAGTTGACTTATCAGATGACTGGTTGACCGTTCACAAGATGTGGTTGAGAAAAACTTGTTGCTCGCTCCCCTGCCAACTTTTTTAAATAAATACGCGTATTTGTCAATAATTGTTTAAACAATAATTATTTAATTTAACTAATTCACTAACACGGACCACATTAGGGAAATCTCTCTAGAGCATTTTTCAAACACGTTACGAGCGTTCCAGAGAAATAAGGCTGACATAATATGATTTCCATGGTAACTATGGATTTACAGAAAATGGAAACAAATTTAAAGAATACAATAATGATTAATTTGAAAAATGAATAGAGTCATTTACATGGATTCATTTGTTCAATATAATAATGGTTAGTTTGAAGGTTTAAGGAAACGATTATTGTGGTTTACATTAGAGATAGATTTTGGATTATTTACGGGTAAACAATGAAGGGAGCTATGGTTATACTTTGGATTTAATTTTGTGTAAACTGGTGGTCATATGAGAAAATAACAGCAGCTCAGTGTCTGATTTGAGATTATCAATGGAAGAAGATGGCGATGGTATTAAGATTGGAACCTAAACCTCGAGAATGAAAATCAACAACTCTCATTTCTCAAACATGGAGTATGTAGAAGATAAGGTGCAGTTAGTGAATAAAACGAAGTTTAGAATTTTATGAGTCATTTCACAATTTTAACTCTAAATAGGATGGTCAACAGGGTCAATCAACGTCAATTCGTTGACTGGGCACCAAACTCAGATTTTGACAAAGTTAGGCACCAAACGAAAAAGTGTACCATTTTATAGGCAACAAACTCAAAATATCCCTTCAAATAATGAACTTCCAATCTCTTAAAAAGGTCACAGATTACCTACAATCAAACATGTAAAGAAAGAGATAAGGTTTGCAACCGTTAATAACTTCTCAATGATTCTAGGATCTTCCGTAAGCTAGATAATCATTGCAAAATTTGAATAAAATATCATAAACACAAATGACTCAAGGAAGTCCACGGGCTTCGTCAGATGTCGGAACTCTATGATCAACGCCAAATCATGAAACAGAAAGACTCCGCTCTAATAGAAAATGTTCAGAAAAAATATTTCCGTCACAAATTACATGTCTACAAGCTTGAGAGTCGAAAAAAGCTTGCATTTTGGATGCGTTGAATCAAGGAAGTCTAGTGACTTTGTTAGAAGTCGAAACCCTTTTTTTAAAACCAAACTATAAACTAGATGAACTCAGTTTTATTATAAAATTTTCTAAAAAATGATTGCGTTAAAAAATAATACATTTAAAGGCTCTACATGTTATGCAAATTGCATTTCTACGTATGTTGATTCCAAAAATAAAGAGGGAAGTCATCCTTTACATTGAAAATAAGGATGAAACACCAATTTTTAATCGCCCAAATCCTAAAAAATTTCTTCTATACTGTGGGGAACTGAAAGACAGAGGTAACAGAAAAAGAATGAGGTCATTCCCACTTCGTATGAAGAAGTTATGGGCAAAATAGTCGAAAAAGAGACTACACAAAACCTTGGGGGACAAAGAGAGTTATATAAGTAGACAATATTTATAATAAGGGATATTTTGAGTTTGGTGCCTATAAAATGGCACACCTTTGTCTTTGGTACCTAACTTTGTCAGAATTTGAGTTTGGCGAGGATCCCAATCAAGCAGTTGACTTATCGGATGACTGGTTGACCGTTCACAAGCTATGTTGGAGCACAACTTGTTGCTCGCCACCCTGCATACTTTTGAAAATAAATACGTGTATTTGTCAATAATTTTTTAAACAATAATTATTTAATTTAACTAATTCACTAACATGGACCACATTAGGGAAATCTCTCTAGAGCATTTTTCAAACACGTTACGAGCGTTCCAAAGAAATAAGGCTGACATAATCTGATTGCCATGGTAACTATGGATTTACATAAAATGGAAACAAATTTAAAGAATACAATAATAATTAATTTGAAAAATGAATAGAGTCATTTACATGGATTCATTTGTTCAATATAATAATGGTTAGTTTGAAGGTTTAAGGAAACGATTATTGGGGTTTACATTAGAGATAGATTTTGGATGATTTACGGTTAAACAATGAAGGGAGCTATGCTTATACTTTGGATTTAATTTTGTGTAAACTGGTGGTCATATGAGAAAATAACAGTAGCTCAGTGTCTGATTTGAGATTAGCAATGGAAGAAGATGGCGATGGTATTAAGATTGGAACCTAAACCTCGAGAATGAAAATCAACAACTCTCATTTCTCAAACATGGAGTATGTAGAAGATAAGGTGCAGTTAGTGAATAAAACGAAGTTTAGAATTTATTAGTCATTTCACAATTTTAACTCTAAATAGGATGGTCAACAGGGTCAATCAACGTCAATTCGTTGACTGGGCACCAAACTCAGATTTTGACAAAGTTAGGCACCAAACGCAAAAGTGTACCATTATATAGGCAACAAACTCAAAATATCCCTTCAAATAATGAACTTCCAATCTCTTAAAAAGGTCACAGATTACCTATAATAAAACATGGAAAGAAGGAGATAAGGTTTGCAACCGTTAATAACTTCTCAATGATTCTAGGATCTTCCGTAAGCTAGATAATCATTGCAAAATTTGAATAAAATATCATAAACACAAATGACTCAAGGAAGTCCACGGGCTTCGTCAGATGTCGGAACTCTATGATCAACGCCAAATCATGAAACAGAAAGACTCCGCTCTAATAGAAAATGTTCAGAAAAAATATTTCCGTCACAAATTACATGTCTACAAGCTTGAGAGTAGAAAAAAGCTTGCATTTTGGATGCGTTGAATCAAGGAAGTCTAGTGACTTTGTTAGAAGTCGAAACCCTTTTTTTAAAACCAAACTATAAACTAGATGAACTCAGTTTTATTATAAAATTTTCTAAAAAATGATTGCGTTAAAAAATAATACATTTAAAGGCTCTACATGTTATGCAAATTGCATTTCTACGTATGTTGATTCCAAAAATAAAGAGGGAAGTCATCCTTTACATTGAAAATAAGGATGAAACACCAATTTTTAATCGCCCAAATCCTAAAAAATTTCTTCTATACTGTGGGGAACTGAAAGACAGAGGTAACAGAAAAAGAATGAGGTCATTCCCACTTCGTATGAAGAAGTTATGGGCAAAATAGTCGAAAAAGAGACTACACAAAACCTTGGGGGACAAAGAGAGTTATATAAGTAGACAATATTTATAATAAGGGATATTTTGAGTTTGGTGCCTATAAAATGGCACACCTTTGTCTTTGGTACCTAACTTTGTTAGAATTTGAGTTTGGCGAGGATCCCAATCAAGCAGTTGACTTATCGGATGACTGGTTGACCGTTCACAAGCTATGTTGGAGCACAACTTGTTGCTCGCCACCCTGCATACTTTTGAAAATAAATACGTGTATTTGTCAATAATTTTTTAAACAATAATTATTTAATTTAACTAATTCACTAACATGGACCACATTAGGGAAATCTCTCTAGAGCATTTTTCAAACACGTTACGAGCGTTCCAAAGAAATAAGGCTGACATAATCTGGTTGCCATGGTAACTATGGATTTACATAAAATGGAAACAAATTTAAAGAATACAATAATAATTAATTTGAAAAATGAATAGAGTCATTTACATGGATTCATTTGTTCAATATAATAATGGTTAGTTTGAAGGTTTAAGGAAACGATTATTGGGGTTTACATTAGAGATAGATTTTGGATGATTTACGGTTAAACAATGAAGGGAGCTATGCTTATACTTTGGATTTAATTTTGTGTAAACTGGTGGTCATATGAGAAAATAACAGTAGCTCAGTGTCTGATTTGAGATTAGCAATGGAAGAAGATGGCGATGGTATTAAGATTGGAACCTAAACCTCGAGAATGAAAATCAACAACTCTCATTTCTCAAACATGGAGTATGTAGAAGATAAGGTGCAGTTAGTGAATAAAACGAAGTTTAGAATTTATTAGTCATTTCACAATTTTAACTCTAAATAGGATGGTCAACAGGGTCAATCAACGTCAATTCGTTGACTGGGCACCAAACTCAGATTTTGACAAAGTTAGGCACCAAACGCAAAAGTGTACCATTTTATAGGCAACAAACTCAAAATATCCCTTCAAATAATGAACTTCCAATCTCTTAAAAAGGTCACAGATTACCTATAATAAAACATGGAAAGAATGAGATAAGGTTTGCAACCGTTAATAACTTCTCAACGATTCTAGGATCTTCTGTAAGCTAGATAATCATTGAAAAATTTGAATAAAATTTCATAAACACAAATGACTCAAGGAAGTCCACAGGCTTCGTTAGATGTCGGAACTCTATGATCAACACCAAATCATGAAACAGAAAGACTCCCTTTAATAGAAAATGTTCATAAAAAATATTTCCGTCACAAATTACATGTCTACAGGCTTGAGAGTCGAAAAAAGCTTGCATTTTGGATGCATTGAATCAAGGAAGTCTAGTGACTTCGTTAGAAGTCCAAACCCTTTTTTTAAAACCAAACTATAAACTAGATGAACTCAGTTTTATTATAAATTTTTCTAAAAAATGATTGCGGTAAAAAATAATACATTTAAAGGCTCTACATGTTATGCAAATTGCATTTCTACGTATGTTGATTCCAAAAATAAAGAGGGAAGTCATCCTTTACATTGAAAATAAGGATGAAACACCAATTGTTAATCTCCCAAATCTTAAAAAATTTCTTCTATACTGTGGGGAACTGAAAGACAGAGTAACGGAAAAAGAATGAGGTCATTCCCACTTCGTATGAAGAAGTTATGGG
>NW_020620159.1:797398-797561 GCF_003573695.1 Papaver somniferum
TGAACTCAGTTTTATTATAAAATTTTCTAAAAAATGATTGCGTTAAAAAATAATACATTTAAAGGCTCTACATGTTATGCAAATTGCATTTCTACGTATGTTGATTCCAAAAATAAAGAGGGAAGTCATCCTTTACATTGAAAATAAGGATGAAACACCAATT
>NW_020620159.1:797571-853917 GCF_003573695.1 Papaver somniferum
AGTTTTATTATAAATTTTTCTAAAAAATGATTGCGGTAAAAAATAATACATTTAAAGGCTCTACATGTTATGCAAATTGCATTTCTACGTATGTTGATTCCAAAAATAAAGAGGGAAGTCATCCTTTACATTGAAAATAAGGATGAAACACCAATTGTTAATCTCCCAAATCTTAAAAAATTTCTTCTATACTGTGGGGAACTGAAAGACAGAGTAACGGAAAAAGAATGAGGTCATTCCCACTTCGTATGAAGAAGTTATGGGGAAAATAGTCGAAAAAGAGATTACACAAAACCTTGGGGGACAAAGAGAGTTATATAAGTAGACAATATTTATAATGAGGGATATTTTGAGTTTGGTGCCTATAAAATGGCACACCTTTGCCATCGGTTCATAACTTTGTCAGAATTTGAGTTTGGTGAGGATCCCAATCAAGCAGTTGACTTATCGGATGATTGGATGACCGTTCACAAGCTGTGTTGGAGCACAACATGTTGCTCGCCACCCTGCATACTTTTGTAAATAAATACGTTTAATTGTCAATAATTGTTTAAACAATAATTATTTAATTTAACTAATTCACTAACACGGACCACGGTAGGGAAATCTCTCTTGAGCATTTTTCAAACACGTTACGAGCGTTCCAGAGAAATAAGGCTGACATAATATGATTTCCGTGGTAACTATGGATTTACAGAAAATGGAAACAAATTTAAAGAATACAATAATGATTAATTTGTAAAATGAATAGAGTCATTTACATGGATTCATTTGTTAAATATAATAATGGTTAGTTTGAAATTTTAAGGAAACGATTATTGGGGTTTACATTAGAGATAGATTTTGGATGATTTACGGGTAAACAATGAATGAATCTATGCTTCTACTTTGGATTTAATTTTGTGTAAACTGGTGGTCATATGAGAAAATAACAGCAGCTCAGTGTCTGATTTGAGATTATCAATGGAAGAAGATGGCGATTGTATTAAGATTGGAACCTAAACCTCGAGAATGAAAATCAACAACTCTCATTTCTCAAACATGGAGTATGTAGAAGATAAGGTGCAGTTAGTGAATAAAACGAAGTTTAGAATTTTATTAGTCATTTCACAATTTTAACTCTAAATAGGATGGTCAACAGGGTCAATCAACGTCAATTCGTTGACTGGGCACCAAACTCAGATTTTGACAAAGTTAGGCACCAAACGCAAAAGTGTACCATTTTATAGGCAACAAACTCAAAATATCCCTTCAAATAATGAACTTCCAATCTCTTAAAAAGGTCACAGATTACCTATAATGAAACATGTAAAGAAAGAGATAAGGTTTGCAACCGTTAATAACTTCTCAACGATTCTAGGATCTTCTGTAAGCTAGATAATCATTGCAAAATTTGAATAAAATATCATAAACACAAATGACTCAAGGAAGTCCACAGGCTTCGTTAGATGTCGGAACTCTATGATCAACACCAAATCATGAAACATAAAGACTCCCTTTAATAGAAAATGTTCAGAAAAAATATTACCGTCTCAAATTACATGTCTAGAGGCTTGAGAGTCGAAAAAAGCTTGCATTTTGGATGCATTGAATCAAGGAAGTCTAGTGACTTTGTTAGAAGTTGAAACCCTTTTTTAAAACCAAACTATAAACTAGATGAACTCAGTTTTATTATAAAATTTTCTAAAAAATGATTGCGTTAAAAAATAATACATTTAAAGGCTCTACATGTTATGCAAATTGCATTTCTACGTATGTTGATTCCAAAAATAAAGAGGGAAGTCATCCTTTACATTGAAAATAAGGATGAAACACCAATTGTTAATCTCCCAAATCTTAAAAAATTTCTTCTATACTGTGGGGAACTGAAAGACAGAGTAACGGAAAAAGAATGAGGTCATTCCCACTTCGTATGAAGAAGTTATGGGAAAAATAGTCGAAAAAGAGATTACACAAAACCTTGGGGGACAAAGAGAGTTATATAAGTAGACAATATTTATAATAAGGGATATTTTGAGTTTGGTGCCTATAAAATGGCACACCTTTGCCTTTGGTACCTAACTTTGTCAGAATTTGAGTTTGGTGAGGATCCCAATCAAGCAGTTGACTTATCGGATGACTGGTTGACCGTTCACAAGCTGTGGTTGAGCACAACTTGTTGCTCGCTCCCCTGCCAACTTTTTTAAATAAATCCGCGTATTTGTCAATAATTGTTTAAACAATAATTATCTAATTTAACTAATTCACTAACACGGACCACATTAGGGAAATCTCTCTAGAGCATTTTTCAAACACGTTACGAGCGTTCCAGAGAAATAAGGCTAACATAATCTGATTGCCATGGTAACTATGGATTTACAGAAAATGGAAACAAATTTAAAGAATACAATAATGATTAATTTGAAAAATGAATAGAGTCATTTACATGGATTCATTTGTTCAATATAATAATGGTTAGTTTGAAGGTTTAAGGAAACGATTATTGTGGTTTACATTAGAGATAGATTTTGGATTATTTACGGGTAAACAATGAAGGGAGCTATGCTTATACTTTGGATTTAATTTTGTGTAAACTGGTGGTCTTATGTGAAAATAACAGTAGCTCAGTGTATGATTTGAGATTAGCAATGGAAGAAGATGGCGATGGTATTAAGATTGGAACCTAAACCTCGTGAATGAAAATCAACAACTCTCATTTCTCAAACATGGAGTATGTAGAAGATAAGGTGCAGTTAGTGAATAAAACGAAGTTTAGAATTTTATTAGTCATTTCACAATTTTAACTCTAAATAGGATGGTCAACAGGGTCAATCAACGTCAATTCGTTGACTGGGCACCAAACTCAGATTTTGACAAAGTTAGGCACCAAACGCAAAAGTGTACCATTTTATAGGCAACAAACTCAAAATATCCCTTCAAATAATGAACTTCCAATCTCTTAAAAAGGTCATAGATTACCTATAATCAAACATGGAAAGAAGGAGATAAGGTTTGCAACCGTTAATAACTTCTCAACGATTCTAGGATCTTCTGTAGGCTAAATAATCATTGCAAAATTTGAATAAAATATCATAAACACAAATGACTCAAGGAAGTCCACAGGCTTCGTTAGATGTCGGAACTCTATGATCAACACCAAATCATGAAACAGAAAGACTCCCTTTAATAGAAAATGTTCAGAAAAAATATTTCCGTCACAAATTACATGTCTACAGGCTTGAGAGTCGAAAAAAGCTTGCATTTTGGATGCATTGAATCAAGGAAGTCTAGTGACTTCGTTAGAAGTCCAAACCCTTTTTTTAAAACCAAACTATAAACTAGATGAACTCAGTTTTATTATAAAATTTTCTAAAAAATGATTGCGGTAAAAAATAATACATTTAAAGGCTCTACATGTTATGCAAATTGCATTTCTAAGTATGTTGATTCCAAAAATAAAGAGGGAAGTCATCCTTTACATTGAAAATAAGGATGAAACACCAATTGTTAATCTCCCAAATCTTAAAAAATTTCTTCTATACTGTGGGGAACTGAAAGACAGAGTAACGGAAAAAGAATGAGGTCATTCCCACTTCGTATGAAGAAGTTATGGGAAAAATAGTCGAAAAAGAGATTACACAAAACCTTGGGGGACAAAGAGAGTTATATAAGTAGACAATATTTATAATAAGGGATATTTTGAGTTTGGTGCCTATAAAATGGCACACCATTGCCTTTGGTACCTAACTTTGTCAGTAATTGAGTTTGGAGAGGATTTCAATCTAGGAGTTGACTTATCGGATGACTGGTTGACCGTTCACAAGCTGTGTTGGAGCACAACTTGTTGCTCGCTCCCCTGCCAACTTTTGTAAATAAATACGCGTATTTTTCAATAATTTTTTAAACAATAATTATTTAATTTAACTAATTCACTAACACGGACCACATTAGGGAAATCTCTCTAGAGCATTTTTCAAACACGTTACCAGCGTTCCAGAGAAATAAGGCTAACATAATCTGATTGCCAGGTAACTATGGATTTACAGAAAATGGAAAAAAATTTAAAGAATACAATAATGATTAATTTGAAAAATGAATAGAGTCATTTACATGGATTCATTTTTTCAATATAATAATGGTTAGTTTGAAGGTTTAAGGAAATGATTATTGGGGTTTACATTAGAGATAGATTTTGGATGATTTACGGGTAAACAATGATGGGAGCTATGCTTATACTTTGGATTTAATTTTGTGTAAACTGGTGGTCATATGAGAAAATAACATTAGCTCAGTGTATGATTTGAGATTAGCAATGGAAGAAGATGGCGATTGTATTAAGATTGGAACCTAAACCTCGTGAATGAAAATCAACAACTCTCATTTCTCAAACATGGAGTATGTAGAAGATAAGGTGCAGTTAGTGAATAAAACAAAGTTTAGAAATTTATTAGTCATTTCACAATTTTAACTCTGAATAGGATGGTCAACAGGGTCAATCAACGTCAATTCATTGACTGGGCACCAAACTCAGATTTTGACAAAGTTAGGCACCAAACGCAAAAGTGTACCATTTTATAGGCAACAAACTCAAAATATCCCTTCAAATAATAAACTTCCAATCTCTTAAAAAGGTCACAGATTACCTATAATCAAACATGGAAAGAAGGAGATAAGGTTTGCAACCGTTAATAACTTCTCAACGATTCTAGGATCTTCTGTAAGCTAGATAATCATTGCAAAATTTGAATAAAATATCATAAACACAAATGACTCAAGGAAGTCCACAGGCTTCGTTAGATGTCGGAACTCTATGATCAACACCAAATCATGAAACATAAAGACTCCCTTTAATAGAAAATGTTCAGAAAAAATATTACCGTCTCAAATTACATGTCTAGAGGCTTGAGAGTCGAAAAAAGCTTGCATTTTGGATGCATTGAATCAAGGAAGTCTAGTGACTTTGTTAGAAGTTGAAACCCTTTTTTAAAACCAAACTATAAACTAGATGAACTCAGTTTTATTATAAAATTTTCTAAAAAATGATTGCGTTAAAAAATAATACATTTAAAGGCTCTACATGTTATGCAAATTGCATTTCTACGTATGTTGATTCCAAAAATAAAGAGGGAAGTCATCCTTTACATTGAAAATAAGGATGAAACACCAATTGTTAATCTTCCAAATCCTAAAAAATTTCTTCTATACTGTGGGGAACTGAAAGACAGAGGTAACAGAAAAAGAATGAGGTCATTCCCACTTCGTGTGAAGAAGTTATGGGGAAAATAGTCGAAAAAGAGATTACACAAAACCTTGGGGGACAAAGAGAGTTATATAAGTAGACAATATTTATAATAAGGGATATTTTGAGTTTGGTGCCTATAAAATGGCATACCTTTTCCATTGGTACCTAACTTTGTCATAATTTGAGTTTGGTGAGGATCCCAATCAAGCAGTTGACTTATCGGATGATTGGATGACTGTTCACAAGCTGTGTTGGAGCACAACATGTTGCTCGCCACCCTGCATACTTTTGTAAATAAATACGTTTATTTGTCAATAATTGTTTAAACAATAATTATTTAATTAAACTAATTCACTAACACGGACCACGGTAGGGAAATCTCTCTTGAGCATTTTTCTAACACGTTACGAGCGTTCTAGAGAAATAAGGCTGACATAATCTGATTGCCATGGTAACTATGGATTTACTGAAAATGGAAACAAATTTAAAGAATACAATAATGATTAATTTGAAAAATGAATAGAGTCATTTACATGGATTCATTTTTTCAATATAATAATGGTTAGTTTGAAGGTTTAATGAAACGATTATTGGGGTTTACATTAGAGATAGATTTTGGATGATTTACGGGTAAACAATTAATGGAGTTATGCTTATACTTTGGATTTAATTTTGTGTAAACTGGTGGTCATATGAGAAAATAACAGTAGCTCAGTGTCTGAATTGAGATTATCAATGGAAGAAGATGGCGATGGTATTAAGATTGGAACCTAAACCTCGAGAATGAAAATCAACAACTCTCATTTCTCAAACATGAAGTATGTAGAAGATAAGGTGCAGTTAGTGAATAAAACGAAGTTTAGAATTTTATTAGTCATTTCACAATTTTAACTCTAAATAGGATGGTCAACAGGGTCAATCAACGTCAATTCGTTGACTGGGCACCAAACTCAGATTTTGACAAAGTTAGGCACCAAACGCAAAAGTGTACCATTTTATAGGAAAGAAACTCAAAATATCCCTTCAAATAATGAACTTCCAATCTCTAAAAAAGGTCACAGATTACCTATAATCAAACATGGAAAGAAGGAGATAAGGTTTGCAACCGTTAATAACTTTTCAACGATTCTAGGATCTTCTGTAAGCTAGATAATCATTGCAAAATTTGAATAAAATATCATAAACACAAATGACTCAAGGAAGTCCACAGGCTTCGTTAGATGTCGGAACTCTATGAATAACACCAAATCATGAAACAGAAAGACTCCCTTTAATAGAAAATGTTCAGAAAAAATATTTCCGTCACAAATTACATGTCTACAGGCTTGAGAGTCGAAAAAAGCTTGCATTTTGGATGCATTGAATCAAGGAAGTCTAGTGACTTCGTTAGAAGTCCAAACCCTTTTTTTAAAACCAAACTATAAACTAGATGAACTCAGTTTTATTATAAAATTTTCTAAAAAATGATTGCGGTAAAAAATAATACATTTAAAGGCTCTACATGTTATGCAAATTGCATTTATACATATGTTGATTCCAAAAATAAAGAGGGAAGTCATCCTTTACACTGAAAATAAGGATGAAACACCAATTGTTAATCTCCCAAATCCTAAAAAATTTCTTCTATACTGTGGGGAACTGAAAGACAGAGTAACGGAAAAAGAATGAGGTCATTCCCACTTCGTATGAAGAAGTTATGGGAAAAATAGTCGAAAAAGAGATTACACAAAACCTTGGGGGACAAAGAGAGTTATATAAGTAGACAATATTTATAATAAGGGATATTTTGAGTTTGGTGCCTATAAAATGGCACACCTTTGCCATCGGTTCATAACTTTGTCAGAATTTGAGTTTGGTGAGGATCCCAATCAAGTAGTTGACTTATCGGATGACTGGTTGACCGTTCACAAGATGTGGTTGAGAAAAACTTGTTGCTCGCTCCCCTGCCAACTTTTTTAAATAAATACGCGTATTTGTCAATAATTGTTTAAACAATAATTATTTAATTTAACTAATTCACTAACACGGACCACATTAGGGAAATCTCTCTAGAGCATTTTTCAAACACGTTACGAGCGTTCCAGAGAAATAAGGCTAACATAATCTGATTGCCATGGTAACTATGGATTTACAGAAAACGGAAACAAATTTAAAGAATACAATAATGATTAATTTGAAAAATGAATAGAGTCATTTACATGGATTCATTTGTTCAATATAATAATGGTTAGTTTGAAGGTTTAAGGAAACGATTATTGTGGTTTACATTAGAGATAGATTTTGGATTATTTACGGGTAAACAATGAAGGGAGCTATGGTTATACTTTGGATTTAATTTTGTGTAAATTGGTGGTCATATGAGAAAATAACAGCAGCTCAGTGTCTGATTTGAGATTATCAATGGAAGAAGATGGCGATGGTATTAAGATTGGAACCTAAACCTCGAGAATGAAAATCAACAACTCTCATTTCTCAAACATGGAGTATGTAGAAGATAAGGTGCAGTTAGTGAATAAAACGAAGTTTAGAATTTTATTAGTCATTTCACAATTTTAACTCTAAATAGGATGGTCAACAGGGTCAATCAACGTCAATTCGTTGACTGGGCACCAAACTCAGATTTTGACAAAGTTAGGCACCAAACGCAAAAGTGTACCATTTTATAGGCAAGAAACTCAAAATATCCCTTCAAATAATGAACTTCCAATCTCTTAAAAAGGTCACAGATTACCTATAATCAAACATGGAAAGAAGGAGATAAGGTTTGCAACAGTTAATAACTTTTCAACGATTCTAGGATCTTCTGTAAGCTAGATAATCATTGCAAAATTTGAATAAAATATCATAAACACAAATGACTCAAGGAAGTCCACAGGCTTCGTTAGATGTCGGAACTCTATGATCAACACCAAATCATGAAACAGAAAGACTCCCTTTAATAGAAAATGTTCAGAAAAAATATTTCCGTCACAAATTACATGTCTACAGGCTTGAGAGTCGAAAAAAGCTTGCATTTTGGATGCATTGAATCAAGGAAGTCTAGTGACTTCGTTAGAAGTCCAAACCCTTTTTTTAAAACCAAACTATAAACTAGATGAACTCAGTTTTATTATAAAATTTTCTAAAAAATGATTGCGGTAAAAAATAATACATTTAAAGGCTCTACATGTTATGCAAATTGCATTTCTACATATGTTGATTCCAAAAATAAAGAGGGAAGTCATCCTTTACATTGAAAATAAGGATGAAACACCAATTGTTAATCTCCCAAATCCTAAAAAATTTCTTCTATACTGTGGGGAACTGAAAGACAGAGTAACGGAAAAAGAATGAGGTCATTCCTACTTCGTATGAAGAAGTTATGGGAAAAATAGTCGAAAAAGAGATTACACAAAACCTTGGGGGACAAAGAGAGTTATATAAGTAGACAATATTTATAATAAGGGATATTTTGAGTTTGGTGCCTATAAAATGGCACACCTTTGCCTTTGGTACCTAACTTTGTCAAAATTTGAGTTTGGTGAGGATCCTAATCAAGTAGTTGACTTATCGGATGACTGGTTGACCGTTCACAAGATGTGGTTGAGAAAAACTTGTTGCTCGCTCCCCTGCCAACTTTTTTAAATAAATACGCGTATTTGTCAATAATTGTTTAAACAATAATTATTTAATTTAACTAATTCACTAACACGGACCACATTAGGGAAATCTCTCTAGAGCATTTTTCAAACACGTTACGAGCGTTCCAGAGAAATAAGGCTGACATAATATGATTTCCATGGTAACTATGGATTTACAGAAAATGGAAACAAATTTAAAGAATACAATAATGATTAATTTGAAAAATGAATAGAGTCATTTACATGGATTCATTTGTTCAATATAATAATGGTTAGTTTGAAGGTTTAAGGAAACGATTATTGTGGTTTACATTAGAGATAGATTTTGGATTATTTACGGGTAAACAATGAAGGGAGCTATGGTTATACTTTGGATTTAATTTTGTGTAAACTGGTGGTCATATGAGAAAATAACAGCAGCTCAGTGTCTGATTTGAGATTATCAATGGAAGAAAATGGCGATGGTATTAAGATTGGAACCTAAACCTCGAGAATGAAAATCAACAACTCTCATTTCTCAAACATGGAGTATGTAGAAGATAAGGTGCAGTTAGTGAATAAAACGAAGTTTAGAATTTTATGAGTCATTTCACAATTTTAACTCTAAATAGGATGGTCAACAGGGTCAATCAACGTCAATTCGTTGACTGGGCACCAAACTCAGATTTTGACAAAGTTAGGCACCAAACGAAAAAGTGTACCATTTTATAGGAAACAAACTCAAAATATCCCTTCAAATAATGAACTTCCAATCTCTTAAAAAGGTCACAGATTACCTACAATCAAACATGTAAAGAAAGAGATAAGGTTTGCAACCGTTAATAACTTCTCAACGATTCCTGGATCTTCTATAAGCTAGATAATCATTCCAAAATTTGAATAAAATATCATAAACACAAATGACTCAAGGAAGTCCACAGGCTTCGTTAGATGTCAGAACTCTATGATCAACACCAAATCATGAAACAGAAAGACTCCCTTTAATAGAAAATGTTCATAAAAAATATTTCCGTCACAAATTACATGTCTACAGGCTTGAGAGTCGAAAAAAGCTTGCATTTTGGATGCATTGAATCAAGGAAGTCTAGTGACTTCGTTAGAAGTCCAAACCCTTTTTTTAAAACCAAACTATAAACTAGATGAACTCAGTTTTATTATAAAATTTTCTAAAAAATGATTGCGGTAAAAAATAATACATTTAAAGGCTCTACATGTTATGCAAATTGCATTTCTACGTATGTTGATTCCAAAAATAAAGAGGGAAGTCATCCTTTACATTGAAAACAAGGATGAAACACCAATTGTTAATCTCCCAAATCCTAAAAAATTTCTTCTATACTGTGGGGAACTGAAAGACAGAGTAACGGAAAAAGAATGAGGTCATTCCCACTTCGTATGAAGAAGTTATGGGCAAAATAGTCTAAAAAGAGATTACACAAAACCTTGGGGGACAAAGAGAGTTATATAAGTAGACAATATTTATAATAAGGGATATTTTGAGTTTGGTGCCTATAAAATGGAACACCTTTGCCTTTGGTACCTAACTTTATCAGAATTTGAGTTTGGTGAGGATCCCAATCAAGCAGTTGACTTATCGGATGACTGGTTGACCGTTCACAAGATGTGGTTGAGCAAAACTTGTTGCTCGCTCCCCTGCCAACTTTTTTAAATAAATACGCGTATTTGTCAATAATTGTTTAAACAATAATTATTTAATATAACTAATTCACTAACACGGACCACATTAGGGAAATCTCTCTAGAGCATTTTTCAAACACGTTACGAGCATTCCAGAGAAATAAGGATAACATAATCTGATTGCCATGGTAACTATGGATTTACAGAAAATGGAAACAAATTTAAAGAATACAATAATGATTAATTTGAAAAATGAATAGATTCATTTACATGGATTCATTTGTTCAATATAATAATTGTTAGTTTGAAGGTTTAAGGAAACGATTATTGTGGTTTACATTAGGGATAGATTTTGGATTATTTACGGGTAAACAATGAAGGGAGCTATGATTATACTTTGGATTTAATTTTGTGTAAACTGGTGGTCATATGTGAAAATAACAGTAGTTTAGTGTATGATTTGAGATTAGCAATGGAAGAAGATGGCGATGGTATTAAGATTGGAACCTAAACCTCGTGAATGAAAATCAACAACTCTCATTTCTCAAACATGGAGTATGTAGAAGATAAGGTGCAGTTAGTGAATAAAACGAAGTTTAGAATTTTATTAGTCATTTCACAATTTTAACTCTAAATAGGATGGTCAACAGGGTCAATCAACGTCAATTCGTTGACTGGGCACCAAACTCAGATTTTGACAAAGTTAGGCACCAAACGCAAAAGTGTACCATTTTATAGGCACCAAACTCAAAATATCCCTTCAAATAATGATCTTTTAATCTCTTAAAAAGGTAACAGATTACTTATAATCAAGCATGGAAAGAAGGAGATAAGGCTTGCAACCGTTAATAACTCTCAACGATTCTAGGATCTTCTGTAAGCTAGATAATCATTGCAAAATTTGAAATGCATTGACTCGAGGAAGTCTAGTGACTTCGTTAGAAGTCGAAATCCTTTTTTTAAAACCAAACTATGAACTAGATGAACTAAGTTTATTATAAAACTTTCTAAAAAATGATTGCGGTAAAAAATAATACATTTAAAGGCTCCACATGTTATGCAAATTGCATTTCTACGTATGTTGATTCCAAAAATAAAGAAGGAAGTCATCCTTTACATTGAAAATAAGGATGAAACACCAATTTTTAATCGCCCAAATCCTAAAATATTTGCTTGTATACTGTGGGGAACTTAAAGACAGAGGTAACAGAAAAAGAATGAGGCCATTCCCACTTCGTATGAAGAAGTTATGGGCAAAATAGTCGAAAAAGAGATTACACAAAACCTTGGGGGACAAAGAGAGTTATATAAGTAGACAATATTTATAATAAGGGATATTTTGAGTTTGGTGCCTATAAAATGGCACACCTTTGCCATTGGTACCTAACTTTGTCAGAATTTGAGTTTGGTGAGGATCCCAATCAAGCAGTTGACTTATCGGATGACTGGTTGACCGTTCACAAGCTGTGGTTGAGCACAACTTGTTGCTCGCTCCCATGCCAACTTTTTTAAATAAATCCGTGTATTTGTCAATAATTGTTTAAACAATAATTATTTAATTTAACTAATTCACTAACACGGACCACATTAGGGAAATCTCTCTAGAGCATTTTTCAAACACGTTACGAGCGTTCCAGAGAAATAAGGCTAACATAATCTGATTGCCATGGTAACTATGGATTTACAGAAAACGGAAACAAATTTAAAGTATACAATAATGATTAATTTGAAAAATGAATAGAGTCATTTACATGGATTCATTTGTTCAATATAATAATGGTTAGTTTGAAGGTTTAAGGAAACGTTTATTGTGGTTTACATTAGAGATAGATTTTGGATGATTTACGGGTAAACTATGAATGGAGCTATGCTTATACTTTGGATTTAATTTTGTGTAAACTGGTGGTCATATGAGAAAATAACAGTAGCTCAGTGTATGATTTGAGATTATCAATGGAACAAGATGGCGATGGTATTAAGATTGGAACCTAAACCTCGAGAATGAAAATCAACAACTCTCATTTCTCAAACATGGAGTATGTAGAAGATAAGGTGCAGTTAGTGAATAAAACGAAGTTTAGAATTTTATTAGTCATTTCACAATTTTAACTCTAAATAGGATGGTCAACAGGGTCAATCAACGTCAATTCGTTGACCGGGCACCAAACAAAGATTTTGACAAAGTTAGGCACCAAACGCAAAAGTGTACCATTTTATAGGCACCAAACTCAAAATATCCCTTCAAATAATGATCTTTTAATCTCTTAAAAAGGTAACAGATTACTTATAATCAAGCATGGAAACAAAGAGATAAGGTTTGCAACCGTTAATAACTCTCAACGATTCTAGGATCTTCTGTAAGCTAGATAATCATTGCAAAATTTGAAATGCATTGACTCGAGGAAGTCTAGTGACTTCGTTAGAAGTCGAAATCCTTTTTTTAAAACCAAACTATGAACTAGATGAACTAAGTTTATTATAAAACTTTCTAAAAAAATGATTGCGGTAAAAAATAATACATTTAAAGGCTCTACATGTTATGCAAATTGCATTTCTACGTATGTTGATTCCAAAAATAAAGAGGGAAGTCTTCCTTTACATTGAAAATAAGGATGACACACCAATTGTTAATCGTCCAAATCCTAAAATTTTGCTTGTATACTGTGGGGAACTGAAAGACATAGGTAACAGAAAAAGAATGAGGCCATTCCCACTTCGTATGAAGAAGTTATGGGAAAAATAGTCGAAAAAGAGATTACACAAAACCTTGGGGGACAAAGAGAGTTAAATAAGTAGACAATATTTATAATAAGGGATATTTTGAGTTTGGAGCCTATAAAATGGCACACCTTTGCCTTTGGTACCTAACTTTGTCAGAATTTGAGTTTGGTGAGGATCCCAATCAAGCAGTTGACTTATCGGATGACTGGTTGACCGTTCACAAGCTGTGGTTGAGCACAACTTGTTGCTCGCTCCCATGCCAACTTTTTTAAATAAATCCGTGTATATGTCAATAATTGTTTAAACAATAATTATTTAATTTAACTAATTCACTAACACGGACCACATTAGGGAAATCTCTCTAGAGCATTTTTCAAACACGTTACGAGCGTTCCAGAGAAATAAGGCTAACATAATCTGATTGCCATGGTAACTATGGATTTACAGAAAACGGAAACAAATTTAAAGTATACAATAATGATTAATTTGAAAAATGAATAGAGTCATTTACATGGATTCATTTGTTCAATATAATAATGGTTAGTTTGAAGGTTTAAGGAAACGTTTATTGTGGTTTACATTAGAGATAGATTTTGGATGATTTACGGGTAAACTATGAATGGAGCTATGCTTATACTTTGGATTTAATTTTGTGTAAACTGGTGGTCATATGAGAAAATAACAGTAGCTCAGTGTATGATTTGAGATTATCAATGGAACAAGATGGCGATGGTATTAAGATTGGAACCTAAACCTCGAGAATGAAAATCAACAACTCTCATTTCTCAAACATGGAGTATGTAGAAGATAAGGTGCAGTTAGTGAATAAAACGAAGTTTAGAATTTTATTAGTCATTTCACAATTTTAACTCTAAATAGGATGGTCAACAGGGTCAATCAACGTCAATTCGTTGACTGGGCACCAAACAAAGATTTTGACAAAGTTAGGCACCAAACGAAAAAGTGTACCATTTTATAGGCACCAAACTCAAAATATCCCTTCAAATAATGATCTTTTAATCTCTTAAAAAGGTAACAGATTACTTATAATCAAGCATGGAAACAAAGAGATAAGGTTTGCAACCGTTAATAACTCTCAACGATTCTAGGATCTTCTGTAAGCTAGATAATCATTGCAAAATTTGAAATGCATTGACTCGAGGAAGTCTAGTGACTTCGTTAGAAGTCGAAATCCTTTTTTTAAAACCAAACTATGAACTAGATGAACTAAGTTTATTATAAAACTTTCTAAAAAAATGATTGCGGTAAAAAATAATACATTTAAAGGCTCTACATGTTATGCAAATTGCATTTCTACGTATGTTGATTCCAAAAATAAAGAGGGAAGTCTTCCTTTACATTGAAAATAAGGATGACACACCAATTGTTAATCGTCCAAATCCTAAAATTTTGCTTGTATACTGTGGGGAACTGAAAGACATAGGTAACAGAAAAAGAATGAGGCCATTCCCACTTCGTATGAAGAAGTTATGTGCAAAATAGTCGAAAAAGAGATTACACAAAACCTTGGGGGACAAAGAGAGTTAAATAAGTAGACAATATTTATAATAAGGGATATTTTGAGTTTGGAGCCTATAAAATGGCACACCTTTGCCTTTGGTACCTAACTTTGTCAGAATTTGAGTTTGGTGAGGATCCCAATCAAGCAGTTGACTTATCGGATGACTGGTTGACCGTTCACAAGCTGTGGTTGAGCACAACTTGTTGCTCGCTCCCATGCCAACTTTTTTAAATAAATCCGTGTATTTGTCAATAATTGTTTAAACAATAATTATTTAATTTAACTAATTCACTAACATGGACCACATTAGGGAAATCTCTCTAGAGCATTTTTCAAACACGTTACGAGCGTTCCAGAGAAATAAGGCTAACATAATCTGATTGCCATGGTAACTATGGATTTACAGAAAACGGAAACAAATTTAAAGTATACAATAATGATTAATTTGAAAAATGAATAGAGTCATTTACATGGATTCATTTGTTCAATATAATAATGGTTAGTTTGAAGGTTTAAGGAAACGTTTATTGTGGTTTACATTAGAGATAGATTTTGGATGATTTACGGGTAAACTATGAATGGAGCTATGCTTATACTTTGGATTTAATTTTGTGTAAACTGGTGGTCATATGAGAAAATAACAGTAGCTCAGTGTATGATTTGAGATTATCAATGGAACAAGATGGCGATGGTATTAAGATTGGAACCTAAACCTCGAGAATGAAAATCAACAACTCTCATTTCTCAAACATGGAGTATGTAGAAGATAAGGTGCAGTTAGTGAATAAAACGAAGTTTAGAATTTTATTAGTCATTTCACAATTTTAACTCTAAATAGGATGGTCAACAGGGTCAATCAACGTCAATTCGTTGACTGGGCACCAAACAAAGATTTTGACAAAGTTAGGCACCAAACGCAAAAGTGTACCATTTTATAGGCACCAAACTCAAAATATCCCTTCAAATAATGATCTTTTAATCTCTTAAAAAGGTAACAGATTACTTATAATCAAGCATGGAAACAAGGAGATAAGGTTTGCAACCGTTAATAACTCTCAACGATTCTAGGATCTTCTGTAAGCTAGATAATCATTGCAAAATTTGAAATGCATTGACTCAAGGAAGTCTAGTGACTTCGTTAGAAGTCGAAATCCTTTTTTTAAAACCAAACTATGAACTAGATGAACTAAGTTTATTATAAAACTTTCTAAAAAATGATTGCGGTAAAAAATAATACATTTAAAGGATCCACATGTTATGCAAATTGCATTTCTACGTATGTTGATTCCAAAAATAAAGAAGGAAGTCATCCTTTACATTGAAAATAAGGATGAAACACCAATTTTTAATCGCCCAAATCCTAAAAATTTTCTTCTATACTGTGGGGAACTGAAAGACAGAGGTAACAGAAAAAGAATGAGGCCATTCCCACTTTGTATGAAGAAGTTATGGGCAAAATAGTCAAAAAAGAGATTACACAAAACCTTGGGGGACAAAGAGAGTTATATAAGTAGACAATATTTATAATAAGGGATATTTTGAGTTTGGTGCCTATAAAATGGCACACCTTTGCCATTGGTACCTAACTTTGTCATAATTTGAGTTTGGTGAGGATCCCAATCAAGCAGTTGACTTATCGGATGACTGGTTGACCATTCACAAGATGTGGTTGAGCAAAACTTGTTGCTCGCCACCCTGCATACTTTTGTAAATAAATCCGCGTATTTGTCAATAATTGTTTAAACAATAATTATCTAGTTTAACTAATTCACTAACACGGACCACATTAGGGAAATCTCTCTAGAGCATTTTTCAAACACGTTACCAGCGTTCCAGAGAAATAAGGCTAACATAATCTGATTGCCATGGTAACTATGGATTTACAGAAAATGGAAACAAATTTAAAGAATACAATAATGATTAATTTGAAAAATGAATAGAGTCATTTACATGGATTCATTTGTTCAATATAATAATGGTTAGTTTGAAGGTTTAAGGAAACGATTATTGGGGTTTACATTAGAGATAGATTTTGGATTATTTACGGGTAAACAATGAAGGGAGCTATGCTTATACTTTGGATTTAATTTTGTGTAAACTGGTGGTCATATGTGAAAATAACAGTAGCTCAGTGTATGATTTGAGATTATCAATGGAAGAAGATGGCGATGGTATTAAGATTGGAACCTAAACCTCGTGAATGAAAATCAACAACTCTCATTTCTCAAACATGGAGTATGTAGAAGATAAGGTGCAGTAGTGAATAAAACGAAGTTTAGAATTTTATTAGTCATTTCACAATTTTAACTCTAAATAGGATGGTCAACAGGGTCAATCAACGTCAACTCGTTGACAGGGCACCAAACAAAGATTTTGACAAAGTTAGGCACCAAACGCAAAAGTGTACCATTTTATAGGCACCAAACTCAAAATATCCCTTCAAATAATGATCTTTTAATCTCTTAAAAAGGTAACAGATTACTTATAATCAAGCATGGAAATAGATAAGGCTTGCAACCGTTAATAACTCTCAACGATTCTAGGATCTTCTGTAATCTAGATAATCATTGCAAAATTTTAAATGCATTGACTCAAGGAAGTCTAGTGACTTCGTTAGAAGTCGAAATCCTTTTTTTAAAACCAAACTATGAACTAGATGAACTAAGTTTATTACGAAACTTTCTAAAAAATGATTGCGGTAAAAAATAATACATTTAAAGGCTCTACATGTTATGCAAATTGCATTTCTACGTATGTTGATTCCAAAAATAAAGAGGGAAGTCATCCTTTACATTGAAAATAAGGATGAAACACCAATTTTTAATCGCCCAAATCCTAAAAAAATTCTTCTATACTGTGGGGAACTGAAAGACAGAGGTAACAGAAAAAGAATGAGGTCATTCCCACTTCGTATGAAGAAGTTATGGGCAAAATAGTCGAAAAAGAGATTACACAAAACCTTGGGGGACAAAGAGAGTTATATAAGTAGACAATATTTATAATAAGGGATATTTTGAGTTTGGTGCCTATAAAATGGCACACCTTTGCCTTTGGTACCTAACTTTGTCAGAATTTGAGTTTGGTGAGGATCCCAATCAAGTAGTTGACTTATCGGATGACTGGTTGACCGTTCACAAGCTGTGGTTGAGCACAACTTGTTGCTCGCTCCCATGCCAAGTTTTTTAAATAACTCCGCGTATTTGTCAATAATTGTTTAAACAATAATTATTTAATTTAACTAATTCACTAACACGGACCACAATAGGGAAATCTCTCTAGAGCATTTTTCAAACACGTTACGAGCGTTCCAGAGAAATAAGGCTAACATAATCTGATTGCCATGGTAACTATGGATTTACAGAAAACGGAAACAAATTTAAAGAATACAATAATGATTAATTTGAAAAATGAATAGAGTCATTTACATGGATTCATTTGTTCAATATAATAATGGTTAGTTTGAAGGTTTAAGGAAACGATTATTGGGGTTTACATTAAAGATAGATTTTGGATTATTTACGGGTAAACAATGAAGGGAGCTATGCTTATACTTTGGATTTAATTTTGTGTAAACTGGTGGTCATATGTGAAAATAACAATAGCTCAGTGTATGATTTGAGATTAGCAATGGAAGAAGATGGCGATGGTATTAAGATTGGAACCTAAACCTCGTGAATGAAAATCAACAACTCTCATTTCTCAAACATGGAGTATGTAGAAGATAAGGTGCAGTAGTGAATAAAACGAAGTTTAGAATTTTATTAGTCATTTCACAATTTTAACTCTAAATAGGATGGTCAACAGGGTGAATCAACGTCAATTCGTTGACTGGGCACCAAACAAAGATTTTGACAAAGTTAGGCACCAAACGCAAAAGTGTACCATTTTATAGGCACCAAACTCAAAATATCCCTTCAAATAATGATCTTTTAATCTCTTAAAAAGGTAACAAATTACTTATAATCAAGCATGGAAAGAAGGAGATAAGGCTTGCAACCGTTAATAAGTCTCAACGATTCTAGGATCTTCTGTAATCTAGATAATCATTGCAAAATTTGAAATGCATTGACTCAAGGAAGTCTAGTGACTTCGTTAGAAGTCGAAATCCTTTTTTTAAAACCAAACTATGAACTAGATGAACTAAGTTTATTATAGAACTTTCTAAAAAATGATTGCGGTAAAAAAAAATACATTTAAAGGCTCTACATGTTATGCAAATTGCATTTCTACGTATGTTGATTCCAAAAATAAAGAGGGAAGTCATCCTTTACATTGAAAATAAGGATGAAACACCAATTTTTAATCGCCCAAATCCTAAACAAATTCTTCTATACTGTGGGGAACTGAAAGACAGAGGTAACAGAAAAAGAATGAGGTCATTCCCACTTCGTATGAAGAAGTTATGGGCAAAATAGTCGAAAAAGAGATTACACAAAACCTTGGGGGACAAAGAGAGTTATATAAGTAGACAATATTTATAATAAGGGATATTTTGAGTTTGGTGCCTATAAAATGGCACACCTTTGCCTTTGGTACCTAACTTTGTCAGAATTTGAGTTTGGTGAGGATCCCAATCAAGCAGTTGACTTATCGGATGACTGGTTGACCGTTCACAAGCTGTGGTTGAGCACAACTTGTTGCTCGCTCCCATGCCAACTTTTTTAAATAAATCCGCGTATTTGTCAATAATTGTTTAAACAATAATTATTTAATTTAACTAATTCACTAACACGGACCACATTAGGGAAATCTCTCTAGAGCATTTTTCAAACACGTTACGAGCGTTCCAGAGAAATAAGGCTAACATAATCTAATTGCCATGGTAACTATGGATTTACAGAAAACGGAAAAAAATTTAAAGAATACAATAATGATTAATTTGAAAAATGAATAGAGTCATTTACATGGATTCATTTGTTCAATATAATAATGGTTAGTTTGAAGGTTTAAGGAAACGATTATTGGGGTTTACATTAAAGATAGATTTTGGATTATTTACGGGTAAACAATGAAGGGAGCTATGCTTATACTTTGGATTTAATTTTGTGTAAACTGGTGGTCATATGTGAAAATAACAATAGCTCAGTGTATGATTTGAGATTAGCAATGGAAGAAGATGGCGATGGTATTAAGATTGGAACCTAAACCTCGTGAATGAAAATCAACAACTCTCATTTCTCAAACATGGAGTATGTAGAAGATAAGGTGCAGTAGTGAATAAAACGAAGTTTAGAATTTTATTAGTCATTTCACAATTTTAACTCTAAATAGGATGGTCAACAGGGTGAATCAACGTCAATTCGTTGACTGGGCACCAAACAAAGATTTTGACAAAGTTAGGCACCAAACGCAAAAGTGTACCATTTTATAGGCACCAAACTCAAAATATCCCTTCAAATAATGATCTTTTAATCTCTTAAAAAGGTAACAAATTACTTATAATCAAGCATGGAAAGAAGGAGATAAGGCTTGCAACCGTTAATAAGTCTCAACGATTCTAGGATCTTCTGTAATCTAGATAATCATTGCAAAATTTGAAATGCATTGACTCAAGGAAGTCTAGTGACTTCGTTAGAAGTCGAAATCCTTTTTTTAAAACCAAACTATGAACTAGATGAACTAAGTTTATTATAGAACTTTCTAAAAAATGATTGCGGTAAAAAAAAATACATTTAAAGGCTCTACATGTTATGCAAATTGCATTTCTACGTATGTTGATTCCAAAAATAAAGAGGGAAGTCATCCTTTACATTGAAAATAAGGATGAAACACCAATTTTTAATCGCCCAAATCCTAAACAAATTCTTCTATACTGTGGGGAACTGAAAGACAGAGGTAACAGAAAAAGAATGAGGTCATTCCCACTTCGTATGAAGAAGTTATGGGCAAAATAGTCGAAAAAGAGATTACACAAAACATTGAGGGACAAAGAGAGTTATATAAGCAGAAAATATTTATAATAAGGGATATTTTGAGTTTGGTGCCTATAAAATGGCACACCTTTGCCTTTGGTACCTAACTTTGTCAGAATTTGAGTTTGGTGAGGATCCCAATCAAGCAGTTGACTTATCGGATGACTGGTTGACCGTTCACAAGCTGTGGTTGAGCACATCTTGTTGCTCGCTCCCCTGCCAACTTTTTTAAATAAATCCGCGTATTTGTCAATAGTTGTTTAAACAATAATTGTCTAATTTAACTAATTCACTAACACGGACCACATTAGGGAAATCTCTCTAGAGCATTTTTCAAACACGTTACGAGCGTTCCAGAGAAATAAGGCTAACATAATCTGATTGCCATGGTAACTATGGATTTACAGAAAACGGAAACAAATTTAAAGAACACAATAATGATTAATTTGAAAAATGAATAGAGTCATTTACATGGATTCATTTATTCAATATAATAATGGTTAGTTTGAAGGTTTAAGGAAACGATTATTGTGGTTTACATTAGAGATAGATTTTGGATTATTTGCGGGTAAACAATGAAGGGATCTATGCTTATACTTTGGATTTAATTTTGTGTAAACTGGTGGTCATATGTGAAAATAACAGTAGCTCAGTGTATGATTTGAGATTAGCAATGGAAGAAGATGGCGATGGTATTAAGATTGGAACCTAAACCTCGTGAATGAAAATCAACAACTCTCATTTCTCAAACATGGAGTATGTAGAAGATAAGGTGCAGTTAGTGAATAAAACGAAGTTTAAAATTTTATTAGTCATTTCACAAATTTAACTCTAAATAGGATGGTCAACAGGGTCAATCAACGTCAATTCGTTGACTGGGCACCAAACAAAGATTTTGACAAAGTTAGGCACCAAACGCAAAAGCGTACCATTTTATAGGCACCAACTCAAAATATCCCTTCAAATAATGATCTTTTAATCTCTTAAAAAGTTAACAAATTACTTATAATCAAGCATGGAAAGAAGGAGATAAGGATTGCAACCGTTAATAACTCTCAACGATTCTAGGATCTTCTGTAATCTAGATAATCATTGCAAAATTTGAAATGCATTGACTCAAGGAAGTCTAGTGACTTCGTTAGAAGTCGAAATCCTTTTTTTAAAACCAAACTATGAACTAGATGAACTAAGTTTATTATAAAACTTTCTAAAGAATGATTGCGGTAAAAAATAATACATTTAAAGGCTCTACATGTTATGCAAATTGCATTTCTACGTATGTTTATTCCAAAAATAAAGAGGGAAGTCATCCTTTACATTGAAAATAAGGATGAAACACCAATTTTTAATCGCCCAAATCCTAAAATATGTCTTCTATACTGTGGGGAACTGAAAGACAGAGGTAACAGAAAAAGAATGAGGTCATTCCCACTTCGTATGAAGAAGTTATGGGCAAAATAGTCGAAAAAGAGATTACACAAAACCTTGGGGGACAAAGAGAGTTATATAAGTAGACAATATTTATAATAAGGGATATTTTGAGTTTGGTGCCTATAAAATGGCACACCTTTGCCTTTGGTACCTAACTTTGTCAGAATTTGAGTTTGGTGAGGATCCCAATCAAGCAGTTGACTTATCGGATGACTGGTTGACCGTTCACAAGCTGTGGTTGAGCAAAACTTGTTGCTCGCTCCCCTGCCAACTTTTTTAAATAAATCCGCATATTTGTCAATAATTGTTTAAACAATAATTATCTAATTTAACTAATTCACTAACACGGACCACATTAGGGAAATCTCTCTAGAGCATTTTTCAAACACGTTACGAGCGTTCCAGAGAAATACGGCTAACATAATCTGATTGCCATGGTAACTATGGATTTACAGAAAATGGAAACAAATTTAAAGAATACAATAATGATTAATTTGAAAAATGAATAGAGACATTTACATGGATTCATTTGTTCAATATAATAATGGTTAGTTTGAAGGTTTAAGGAAACGATTATTGGGGTTTACATTGGAGATAGATTTTGGATTATTTACGGGTAAACAATGAAGGGAGCTATGCTTATACTTTGGATTTAATTTTGTGTAAACTGGTGGTCATATGTGAAAATAACAGTAGCTCAGTGTATGATTTGAGATTAGCAATGGAAGAAGATGGCGATGGTATTAAGATTGGAACCTAAACCTCGTGAATGAAAATCAACAACTCTCATTTCTCAAACATGGAGTATATAGAAGATAAGGTGCAGTTAGTGAATAAAATGAAGTATAGAATTTTATTAGTCATTTCACAATTTTAACTCTAAATAGGATGGTCAACAGGGTCAATCAACGTCAATTCGTTGACTGGGCACCAAACAAAGATTTTGACAAAGTTAGGCACCAAACGCAAAAGCGTACCATTTTATAGGCACCAAACTCAAAATATCCCTTCAAATAATGATCTTTTAATCTCTTAAAAAGGTAACAAATTACTTATAATCAAGCATGGAAAGAAGGAGATAAGGCTTGCAACCGTTAATAACTCTCAACGATTCTAGGATCTTCTGTAATCTAGATAATCATTGCAAAATTTGAAATGCATTGACTCAAGGAAGTCTAGTGACTTCGTTAGAAGTCGAAATCCTTTTTTTAAAACCAAACTATGAACTAGATGAACTAAGTTTATTATAAAACTTTCTAAAAAATGATTGCGGTAAAAAATAATACATTTAAAGGCTCTACATGTTATGCAAATTGCATTTCTACGTATGTTGATTCCAAAAATAAAGAGGGAAGTCATCTTTTACATTGAAAATAAGGATGAAACACCAATTTTTAATCGCCCAAATCCTAAAAAATTTCTTCTATACTGTGGGGAACTGAAAGACAGAGGTAACAGAAAACGAATGAGGTCATTCCCACTTCGTATGAAGAAGTTATGGGCAAAATAGTCGAAAAAGAGATTACACAAAACCTTGGGGGACAAAGAGAGTTATATAAGTAGAAAATATTTTTAATAAGGGATATTTTGAGTTTGGTGCCTATAAAATGGCACACCTTTGACTTTGGTACCTAACTTTGTCATAATTTGAGTTTGGTGAGGATCCCAATCAAGCAGTTGACTTATCGGATGACTGGTTGACCGTTCACAAGCTGTGGTTGAGCAAAACTTGTTGCTCGCTCCCCTGCCAACTTTTTTAAATAAATCCGCGTATTTGTCAATAATTGTTTAAACAATAATTATCTAATTTAACTAATTCACTAACACGGACCACATTAGGGAAATCTCTCTAGAGCATTTTTCAAACACGTTACGAGCGTTCCAGAGAAATAAGGCTAACATAATCTGATTGCCATGGTAACTATGGATTTACAGAAAATGGAAACAAATTTAAAGAATACAATAATGATTAATTTGAAAAATGAATATACTCATTTACATGGATTCATTTGTTCAATATAATAATGGTTAGTTTGAAGGTTTAAGGAAACGATTATTGGGGTTTACATTGGAGATAGATTTTGGATTATTTACGGGTAAACAATGAAGGGACCTATGCTTATACTTTGGATTTAATTTTGTGTAAACTGGTGGTCATATGTGAAAATAACAGTAGCTCAGTGTTTGATTTGAGATTTGCAATGGAAGAAGATGGCGATGGTATTAAGATTGGAACCTAAACCTCGTGAATGAAAATCAACAACTCTCATTTCTCAAACATGGAGTATGTAGAAGATAAGGTGCAGTTAGTGAATAAAACGAAGTTTAGAATTTTATTAGTCATTTCACAATTTTAACTCTAAATAGGATGGTCAACAGGGTCAATCAACGTCAATTCGTTGAATGGGCACCAAACAAAGATTTTGACAAAGTTAGGCACCAAACGCAAAAGTGTACCATTTTATAGGCACCAAACTAGAAATATCCCTTCAAATAATGATCTTTTAATCTCTTAAAAAGGTAACAAATTACTTATAATCAAGCATGGAAAGAAGGAGATAAGGCTTGCAACCGTTAATAACTCTCAACGATTCTAGGATCTTCTGTAATCTAGATAATCATTGCAAAATTTGAAATGTATTGACTCAAGGAAGTCTAGTGACTTCGTTAGAAGTCGAAATCCTTTTTTTAAAACCAAACTATGAACTAGATGAACTAAGTTTATTATAAAACTTTCTAAAAAATGATTGCGGTAAAAAATAATACATTTAAAGGCTCTACATGTTATGCAAATTGCATTTCTACGTATGTTGATTCCAAAAATAAAGAGGGAAGTCATCCTTTACATTGAAAATAAGGATGAAACACCAATTTTTAATCGCCCAAATCCTAAAAAATTTCTTCTATACTGTGGGGAACTGAAAGACAGAGGTAACAGAAAACGAATGAGGTCATTCCCACTTCGAATGAAGAAGTTATGGGCAAAATAGTCGAAAAAGAGATTACACAAAACCTTGGGGGACAAAGAGAGTTATATAAGTAGACAATATTTATAATAAGGGATATTTTGAGTTTGGTGCCTATAAAATGGCACACCTTTGCCTTTGGTACCTAACTTTGTCAGAATTTGAGTTTGGTGAGGATCCCAATCAAGCAGTTGACTTATCGGATGACTGGTTGACCGTTCACAAGCTGTGGTTGAGCACAACTTGTTGCTCACTCCCCTGCCAACTTTTTTAAATAAATCCGCGTATTTGTCAATAATTGTTTAAACAATAATTATCTAATTTAACTAATTCACTAACACGGACCACATTAGGGAAATCTCTCTAGAGCATTTTTCAAACACGTTACGAGCGTTCCAGAGAAATAAGGCTAACATAATCTTATTGCCATGGTAACTATGGATTTACAGAAAATGGAAACAAATTTAAAGAATACAATAATGAGTAATTTGAAAAACGAATAGACTCATTTACATGGATTCATTTGTTCAATATAATAATGGTTAGTTTGAAGGTTTAAGGAAACGATTATTGGGGTTTACATTAGAGATAGATTTTGGATTATTTACGGGTAAACAATGAAGGGAGCTATGCTTATACTTTGGATTTAACTTTGTGTAAACTGGTGGTCATATGTGAAAATAACAGTAGCTCAGTGTATGATTTGAGATTAGCAATGGAAGAAGATGGCGATGGTATTAAGATTGGAACCTAAACCTCGTGAATGAAAATCAACAACTCTCATTTCTCAAACATGGAGTATGTAGAAGATAAGGTGCAGTTAGTGAATAAAACGAAGTTTAGAATTTTATTAGTCATTTCACAATTTTAACTCTAAATAGGATGGTCAACAGGGTCAATCAACGTCAATTCGTTGACTGGGCACCAAACAAAGATTTTGACAAAGTTAGGCACCAAACGCAAAAGTGTACCATTTTATAGGCACCAAACTCAAAATATCCCTTCAAATAATGATCTTTTAATCTCTTAAAAAGGTAACAAATTACTTATAATCAAGCATGGAAAGAAGGAGATAAGGCTTGCAACCGTTAATAACTCTCAACGATTCTAGGATCTTCTGTAATCTAGAAAATCATTGCAAAATTTGAAATGCATTGACTCAAGGAAGTCTAGTGACTTCGTTAGAAGTCGAAATCCTTTTTTTAAAACCAAACTATGAACTAGATGAACTAAGTTTATTATAAAACTTTCTAAAAAATGATTGCGGTAAAAAATAATACATTTAAAGGCTCTACATGTTATGCAAATTGCATTTCTACGTATGTTGATTCCAAAAATAAAGAGGGAAGTCATCCTTTACATTGAAAATAAGGATGAAACACCAATTTTTAATCGCCTATGGATTTAATTTGGTGTAAACATGTGGTCATATGAGAAAATAACATTAGCTCAGTGTATGATTTGAGATTAGAAATGAAACAAGATGGCAATGGTATTAAGAGTGGAACCTAAAACCTCGTGAATGAACATAAACAACTCTCATTTCTCAAACATGGAGTATGTAGAAGATAGGGCGCAGTTAGTGAATAAAACGGAGTTTAGAATTTTGTTAGTCATTTCACAATTTTAACTCTAAATAGCATGGTCAACACGCTCAATCAACGTCAATTTTTTGACTGGGCACCAAACTCAGATTTTGACAAATTTAGGTACCAAACGCGAAAGTGTACCATTATATAGGCACCAAACTCAAAATATCCCTTCTAATAATGAACTTCTAATCTTTTAAAAAGGTCATAGATTACCTATAATAAAACATGGAAAGAAGGGGATAAGGTTTGCAACCGTTAATAACTTCTCAACGATTCTAGGATCTTCTTTAAGCTAGAGAATCATTGCAAAATTTGAATAAAATATCATTAAGACAAATGACTCAAGGAAGTCCGCAGGCTTCGTTAGATGTCGGAACTCTATGATCAAGACCAAATCATGAAATATAAAGACTCCCCTTTAATAGAAAATGTTCAGAAAAAATATTTCCGGCACAAATTACATGTCTAGAGGCTTGAGAGTCTAAGAAACCTTGCATTTTGGGTGCATTTATACAAGGAAGTCTTCTTACTTCGTTAGAAGTCGAAATCCTTTATTTAAAAACAAACTATAAACAAGATAAACTCAGTTTTATTATAAAATTTTCTAAAAAATTATTGCGGTAAAAAATAATACATTTAAACGCTCCACATGTTATGCAAATTGCATTTCTACGTATGTTGATTCCAAAAATAAATAGGGAAGTCATCCTTTACATTGAAAATAAGGATGAAACACCAATTTTTAATCATCTAAATCCTAAAAAAAATCTTGTATACTGTGGGGAACTGAAAGACAGAGGTAACAGAAAAAGAATGAGGTCATTCCCACTTCGTATGAAGAAGTTATGAGCAAAATAGTCGAAAAAGAGATTACACAAAACCTAGGGGGACAAAGAGAGTTATATAAGTAGACAATATTTGTAATAAGGTATATTTTGAGTTTGGTGCCTATAAAATGGCACACCTTTGCATTTGGTACCTAACTATGTCTGAATTTGAGTTTGGTGAGGATCCCAATCAAGCAGTTGATTTATCGGATGACTGGTTGACCGTTCACAAGATGTGTTGGAGCACAAATTGTTGCTCGGCCCCCTGCCAACTTTTGTAAATAAATACGTGTCTTCGTCAATAATTGTTTAAACAATAATTATTTAATTTAACTAATTCACTAACACGGACCAAATTAGGGAAATCTCTCTAGAGCATTTTTCAAACACGTTACGAGCGTTCCAGAGAAATAAGGCTGACATAATCTGATTTCCATGGTAACTATGGATTTACGGAAAATGGAAAAAAATTTAATTAATACAATAATGATTAATTTGAAAAATGAATAGATTCATTTACATGGATTCATTTGTTCAATACAATAATGGTTAGTTTGAAGGTTTAAGGAAACGATTATTGGGGTTTACATGAGAGATAGATTTTAGATGATTTACGGGTAAAAAATGAAGGTAGATATGCTTATACTTTGGATTTAATTTGGTGAAAACTAATGGTCATATGAGAAAATAACAGTAGCTCAGTGTATGATTTGAGATTAGCAATGAAAGATGATGGAGATGGTTTTAAGAGTGGGACCTAAAACCTCGTGAAAGCAAATCAACAACTCTCAGTTCTCAAACATGGAGTATGTAGAAGATAAGGTGCAGTTAGTGAATAAAACGAAGTTTAGAATTTTGTTTTTCATTTCACAATTTTAACTCTAAATAGGATGGTCAACACGCTCAATCAACGTCAATTTTTTGACTGGGCACCAAACTCAGATTTTGACAAAGTAAGGCACCAAACGCAAAAGTGTACAATTTTATTGGCACCAAACTCAAAATATCCTTTCAAATAATGAACTTCTAATCTCTTAAAAAGGTCATAGATTACCTATAATAAAACATGTAAAGAAGGAGATAAGGTTTGCAACCGTGAATAACCTCTTAGCGATTCTAGTATCTTCTTTAAGCTAGATAATCAAAATTTGAATAAAATATCATAAACACAAATGACTCAAGGAAGTCTGCCGGTTTCGTTAGATGTCGGAACTCTATGATCAAGACCAAATCATGAACAAGAAACACTCCCCTTTAATAAAAAATGTTTAGAAAAATATTTCCGTCACAAATTACATGTCTAGAGGCTTGAGAGTCGAAACAAGATTGTGTTTTGGATGCATTAACTCAAGGAAGTCTAGTGACTTCGTTAGAATTCAAAATCCTTTTTTTTGAAAACAACTATAAACTAGATAAACTCAGTTTTATTATAAAATTTTCTAAAAAATAAATGCGGTAAAAAATAATACATTTAAAGACTCTACATGTTATGCAAATTGCATTTCTACGTATGTTGATTCCAAAAATAAAGAGGGAAGTCATCCTTTACATTGAAAATAAGGACGAAACACCAATTGTTAACCGTCCAAATCCTAAAAAATTTCTTGTATACTGTGGGGAACTGAAAGACAGAGGTAGTAGAAAAATAATGAGGTCATTACCACTTCGTATGAAGAAGTTATGAGCAAACTAGTCGAAAAACAGATTACACAAAACCTTGGGGGAAAAATAGAGTTATATATGTAGACAATATTTGTAATAAGGGATATTTATAGTTTGGTGCCTATAAAATGGCACACCTTTGCCTTTTGTACCTAACTTTGTCAGAATTTGAGTTTGGTGAGGATCCCAATAAGGCAGTTGATTTATCGAATGACTGATTGACCGTTCACAAGCTGTGTTGGAGCACAAATTGTTGCTCGGCTCCCTGCCAACTTTTGTAACTAAATACGTGTCTTCATCAATAATTGTTTAAACAATAATTATTTAATTTAACTAATTCACTAACACGGACCACATTAGGGAAATCTCTCTAGAGCATTTTTCAAACATGTTACGAGCGTTCCAGAGAAATAAGGCCGACATAATCTGATTTTCATGGTAACTATGGATTTACAGAAAATGGAAAAAAATTTAATTAATACAATAATGATTAATTTGAAAAATGAATAGATTCATTTACATGGAATCATTTGTTCAATACAATAATGGTTAGTTTGAAGGTTTAAGGAAACGATTATTGGGGTTTACATGAGAGATAGATTTTGGATGATTACGGTTAAAAAAATAAGGGAGATATGCTTATACTTTGGATTTAATTTTGTGTAAACAGGTGGTCATATGAGAAAGTAACATTAGCTCAGTGTATGATTTGAGATTAGCAATGAAACAAGATGGCAATGGTATTAAGAGTGGAACCTAAAACCTCGTGAATGAACATAAACAACTCTCATTTCTCAAACATGGAGTATGTAGAAGATAGGGCGCAGTTAGTGAATAAAACGGAGGTTAGAATTTTATTAGACATTTCACATTTTTAACTCTAAATTGGATGGTCAACATGGTCAATCAACGCCAATTCGTTGACTGGGCACCAAACTCAGATATTGACAAAGCTAGGCACCAAACGCGAAAGTGTACCATTTTATAGGCACCAAACTCAAAATATCCCTTCTAATAATGAACTTCTAATCTTTTAAAAAGGTCATAGATTACCTATAATAAAACATGGAAAGAAGGACATAAGGTTGTCAACCGTTAATAACTTCTCAACGATTCTAGGATCTTCTTTAAGCTAGAGAATCATTGCAAAATTTGAATAAAATATCATTAAGACAAATGACTCAAGGAAGTCCGCATGCTTCGTTAGATGTCGGAACTCTATGATCAAGACCAAATCATGAAACATAAAGACTCTCTTTTAATAGAAAATGTTCAGAAAAAATATTTCCGGCACAAATTACATGTCTAGAGGCTTGAGAGTCTAAGAAACCTTGCATTTTGGGTGCATTTATACAAGGAAGTTTTCTGACTTCGTTAGAAGTCGAAATCCTTTTTTTAAAACCAAACTATAAACTAGATAAACTCAGTTTTATTATAAAATTTTCTAAAAAATTATTGCCGTAAAAAATAATACATTTAAACGGTCCACATGTTATGCAAATTGCATTTCTACGTATGTTGATTCCAAAAATAAATAGGGAAGTCATCCTTTACATAGAAAATAAGGATGAAACACTAATTTTTAATCATCTAAATCCTAAAAAAATTCTTGTATACTCTGGGGAACTGAAAGACAGAGGTAACAGAAAAAGAATGAGGTCATTCCCATTTCGTATGAAGAAGTTATGAGCAAAATAGTCGAAAAAGAGATTACACAAAACCTAGAGGGACAAAGAGAGATATATAAGTAGACAATATTTGTAATAAGGGATATTTTGAGTTTGGTGCCTATAAAATGGCACACCTTTGCCTTTGGTACCTAACTATGTCTGAATTTGAGTTTGGTGAGGATCCCAATCAAGCAGTTGATTTATCGGATGACTGGTTGTCCGTTCACAAGCTGTGTTGGAGCACAAATTGTTGCTCGACCCCCTGCCAACTTTTGTAAATAAATACGTGTCTTCGTCAATAATTGTTTAAACAATAATTATTTAATTTAACTAATTCACTAACACGGACCACATTAGGGAAATCTCTCTAGAGCATTTTTCAAACACGTTACGAGCGTTTCAGAGAAATAAGGCTGACATAATCTGACTTCCATGGTAACTATGGATTTACGGAAAATGGAAAAAAATTTAATTAATACAATAATGATTAATTTGAAAAATGAATAGATTCATTTACATGGAATCATTTGTTCAATACAATAATGGTTAGTTTGAAGGTTTAAGGAAACGATTATTGGGGTTTACATGAGAGATATATTTTGGATGATTACGGTTAAAAAAATAAGGGAGATATGCTTATACTTTGGATTTAATTTTGTGTAAACAGGTGGTCATATGAGAAAGTAACATTAGCTCAGTGTATGATTTGAGATTAGCAATGAAACAAGATGGCAATGGTATTAAGAGTGGAACCTAAAACCTCGTGAATGAACATAAACAACTCCCATTTCTCAAACATGGAGTATGTAGAAGATAGGGCGCAGTTAGTGAATAAAACGGAGGTTAGAATTTTATTAGACATTTCACGTTTTTAACTCTAAATTGGATGGTCAACACGGTCAATCAACGCCAATTCGTTGACTGGGCACCAAACTCAGATATTGACAAAGCTAGGCACCAAACGCGAAAGTGTACCATTTTATAGGCACCAAACTCAAAATATCCCTTCTAATAATGAACTTCTAATCTTTTAAAAAGGTCATAGATTACCTATAATAAAACATGGAAAGAAGGACATAAGGTTGTCAACCGTTAATAACTTCTCAACGATTCTAGGATCTTCTTTAAGCTAGAGAATCATTGCAAAATTTGAAATGCATTGACTCAAGGAAGTCTAGTGACTTCGTTAGAAGTCCAAACCCTTTTTTTAAAACCAAACTATAAACTAGATAAACTCAGTTTTATTATAAAATTTTCTAAAAAATTATTGCCGTAAAAAATAATACATTTAAACGGTCCACATGTTATGCAAATTGCATTTCTACGTATGTTGATTCCAAAAATAAATAGGGAAGTCATCCTTTACATAGAAAATAAGGATGAAACACTAATTTTTAATCATCTAAATCCTAAAAAAATTCTTGTATACTGTGGGGAACTGAAAGACAGAGGTAACAGAAAAAGAATGAGGTCATTCCCATTTCGTATGAAGAAGTTATGAGCAAAATAGTCGAAAAAGAGATTACACAAAACCTAGAGGGACAAAGAGAGATATATAAGTAGACAATATTTGTAATAAGGGATATTTTGAGTTTGGTGCCTATAAAATGGCACACCTTTGCCTTTGGTACCTAACTATGTCTGAATTTGAGTTTGGTGAGGATCCCAATCAAGCAGTTGATTTATCGGATGACTGGTTGTCCGTTCACAAGCTGTGTTGGAGCACAAATTGTTGCTCGACCCCCTGCCAACTTTTGTAAATAACTACGTGTCTTCGTCAATAATTGTTTAAACAATAATTATTTAATTTAACTAATTCACTAACACGGACCACATTAGGGAAATCTCTGTAGAGCATTTTTCAAACACGTTACGAGCGTTTCAGAGAAATAAGGCTGACATAATCTGATTTCCATGGTAACTATGGATTTACGGAAAATGGAAAAAAATTTAATTAATACAATAATGATTAATTTGAAAAATGAATAGATTCATTTACATGGATTCATTTTTTCAATACTATAATGGTTAGTTTGAAGGTTTAAGGAAACGATTATTGGGGTTTACATGAGAGAGATTTTGGATGATTTACGGGTAAAAAATGAAGGGAGCTATGCTTATACTTTGGATTTAATTTTGTGAAAACTAATGGTCATATGAGAAAATAACAGTAGCTCAGTGTATGATTTGAGATTAGCAATGAAAGAAGATGGCGATGGTATTAAGAGTGGGACCTAAAACCTCGTGAAAGCAAATCAACAACTCTCATTTCTCAAACATGGAGTATGTAGAAGATAAGGTGCAGTTAGTGAATAAAACAAAGTTTAGAATTTTTTTAGTCATTTCACAATTTAACTCTAAATAGGATGGTCAACACGCTCAATCAACGTCAATTTTTTGACTGGGCACCAAACTCAGATTTTGACAAAGTTAGGCACCAAACGCAAAAATGTACAATTTTATAGGCACCAAACTCAAAATATCCCTTCAAACAATGAACTTCTAATCTCTTAAAACGGTCATAGATTAACTAAAATAAAACATGTAAAGAAGGAGATAAGGTTTGCAACCGTGAATAACCTCTTAACGATTCTAGTATCTTCTTTAAGCTAGATAATCATTGCAAAATTTGAATAAAATATCATAAACAAAAATGACTCAAAGAAGTCCGCCGGTTTCGTTAGATGTCGGAACTCTATGATCAAGATGAAATCATGAACAAGAAAGACTCCCCTTTAATAAAAAATGTTTAGAAAAATATTTCCGTCACAAATTACATGTCTAGAGGCTTGAGAGTCAAAAAAAACTTGTGTTTTGGATGCATTAACTCAAGGAAGTCTAGTGACTTCGTTAGAATTCAAAATCCTTTTTTTTGAAAACAATTATAAACTAGATAAACTCAATTTTATTGTAAAATTTTATAAAAAATAAATGCGGTAAAAAATAATACATTTAAAGACTCTACATGTTATGCAAATTGCATTTCTACGTATGTTGATTCCAAAAATAAAGAGGGAAGTCATCCTTTACATTGAAAATAAGGATGAAACACCAATTGTTAACCGTCCAAATCCTAAAAAATTTCTTGTATACTGTGGGGAACTGAAAGACAGAGGTAGTAGAAAAATAATGAGGTCATTACCACTTCGTATGAAGAAGTTATGAGCAAAATAGTCGAAAAAGAGATTACACAAAACCTTGGGGACAAATAGAGTTATATAAGTAGAAAATATTTTTAATAAGGGATATTTATAGTTTGGTGCATATAAAATGGCACACCTTTGCCTTTGGTACCTAACTTTGTCAGAGTTTGAGTTTGGTGAGGATCCCAATCAAGCAGTTGATTTATCGAATGAGTGATTGACCGTTCACAAGCTGTGTTGGAGCAAAACTTGTTGCTCGGCCCCTGCCAACTTTTGTAACTAAATACGTGTCTTTGTCAATAATTGTTTAAACAATTATTATTTAATTTAACTAATTCACCAACACCGGCCACGGTAGGGAAATCTCTCTAGAGCATTTTTCAAACACGTTACGAGCGTTCCAGAGAAATAAGGCTGACATAATCCGATTTCCATGGTAACTATGGTTTTAATGAAAATGGAAAAAAATTCAATGAATACAATAATGATTGATTTGAAAAATGAATAGAGTCATTTACATGGATTCATTTGTTCAATACAATAATGGTTAGTTTGAAGGTTTAAGAAAATGATTATTGGGGTTTACATGAGAGAGATTTTGGATGATTTACGGGTAAACAATGAAGGGAGATATGCTTATACTTTGTATGTAATTTTTTGTAAACTAATGGTCATATGAGAAAATAATAGTAGCTCAGTATATGATTTGAGATTAGCAATGAAAGAAGATGGCGATAGTATTAAGAGTGGAACCTAAAACCTCGAGAATGAAAATCAACAACTCTCATTTCTCAAACATTGAGTATGTAGAAGATAAGGTGCAGTTAGTGAATAAAACGAAGTTTAGAATTTTGTTACTCATTTCACAATTTTATCTCTAAATAGGATGGTCAACACGCTCAATTAACGTCAATTCTTTGACTGGGCACCAAACTCAAATTTTGACAAAGTTAGGCACCAAACGCAAAAGTGTACAATTTTATAGGCACCAAACTCAAAATATCCCTTCAAACAATGAACTTCTAATCTCTTAAAAAGGTCATAGATTAACTAAAATAAAACATGGAGATAAGTTTTGCATCCGTGAATAACCTCCTAACGATTCTAGGATCTTCTTTAAGCTAGATAATCATTGCAAAATTTGAATAAAATATCATAAACACAAATGACTCAAGGAAGTCCACCGGCTTCGTTAGATGTCGGAAATCTGTGATCAAGACCAAATCATGAACAAGAAAGACTCCCCTTGCATAAAAAATGTTTATAAAAAATGTTTCCGTCACAAATTACATGTCTAGAGGCTTGAGAGTCGAAAAAAGCTTGCATTTTGGATGCATTGACTCAAGGAAGTCTAGTCACTTCGTTAGAATTCGAAATCCTTTATTTTGAAAACATACTATAAACTAGATAAACTCAGTTTTATTATAAAATTTTCTAAAAAATAAATTCGGTAAAAAATAATACATTTAAAGGCTCTACATGTTATCCAAATTGCATTTCTACTTATGTTGATTCCAAAAATAAAGAGGGAAGTCATCCTTTACATTGAAAATAAGGATGAAACACCAAATTCTAAGAATCAAAATCCTAAATATTTTCCTGTATACTGTGGGGAACTGAAAGACAGAGGTAACAGAAAAAGAATGAGGTCATTCCCACTTCGTATGAAGAAGTTATGAGCAAAATAGTCGAAAAAGAGATTACACACAAAACCTTGGGGACAAAGAGCGTTATATAAGTAGACAATATTTATAATAAGGGGTATTTTGAGTTTGGTGCCTATAAAATGGCTCACCTTTGCCTTTGGTGCCTAACTTTGTCGGAATTTGAGTTTGGTGTGGGTCCCAACCAAGAAGTTGACTTAAGGGATGACTGGTGGACCGTTCACAAGCTGTGTTGGAGCACAACTTGTTGCTCGGCCCCCCGCCAACTTTTGTAAATAAATACGTGTCTTTGTGAATAATTGTTTAAACAATCATTATTTAATTTAACTAGTTCACTAACACGGACCACGGTAGGGAAATCTCTCTAGATCATTTTCTAAACACGTTACGAGCGTTCCAGAGAAATAAGGCTGACTTATCTGACTGCCATGATAACTATGGATTTACATAAAATGGAAACAAATCTAATTAATACAATAATGATTAATTTGAAAAATAAATAGGGTCACTTACATGGATTCATTTGTTCAATACAATAATGGTTAGTGTGTAGGTTTAAGGAAACGATTATTGGGGTTTACATGAGAGATATATTTTGGATGATTTACCGGTAAACAATGAAGGGAGCTATGCTTATACTTTGGATTTAATTTTGTGTAAACAGGTGGTCATATGAGAAAATAACAGTATCTCAGTGTATGATTTGAGATTAGCAATGAAAGAAGATGGCAATGGTATTAAGAGTGGAACCTAAAACCTCGTGAATGAAAATCAACAACTCTCATTTCTCAAACATGGAGTATGTAGATTATAAGGCGCAGTTAGTGAATAAAACGGAGTTTAGAATTTTATTAGACATTTCACAATTTTAACTCTAAATAGGATGGTCACCATGCTCAATCAACGTCAATTCTTTGACTGGGCACCGAACTCAGATTTTGACAAAGTTTGGCACCAAACGCGAAAGTTTACCATTTTATAGGCACCAAACTCGAAATATCCCTTCTAATATTTTAAAAAGGTCATAGATTACCTATAATAAAACATGGAAAGAAGGAGATAAGGTTTGCAACCCTTAATAACTTCTCAACGATTATGGGATCTTCATTAAGCTAGATAATCATTGCAAAATTTGAATAAAATACCATAAACAAAAATGACTCAAGGAAGTCCTCAGGCTTCGTTAGATGTCGGAACTCTATGATCAAGACCAAATCATGAAACAAAAAGACTCCCCTTTAATAGAAAATTTTCATAAAAAATATTTCCTGCACAAATTACATGTCTAGAGGCTTGAGAGTCAAAAAAAGCTTGCATTTTGTATGCATTGACTCAAGGAAGTCCAGTGACTTCGTTAGAAGTCGAAATCCTTTTTTTAAAACCAAACTATAAACTAGATAAACTCATTTTTATTATAAAATTTTTTAAAAAATGATTGTGGTAAAAAATAATACATTTAAAGGCTCTACATGTTATCCAAATTGCATTTCTACGTATGTTGATTCCAAAAATAAAGAGGGAAGTCATTCTTTACATTGAAAATAAGGATGAAACACCAATTGATAAGCATCCAAATCCTAAAAAATTTCCTCTATATTGTGGGGTACTGAAAGACAGAGGTAACAGAAAAAGAATGAGGTCATTCCCACTTCGTATGAAGAAGTTATGAGCAAAATAGTCGAAAAAGAGATTACACAAAACCTTGGGGACAAAGAGAGTTATATAAATAGACAATATTTATAATAAGGGTATTTTGAGTTTGGTGCCCATAAAATGGCTCACCTTTTCCTTTGGTACCTAACTTTTTCGGAATTTGATTTTAGTGTGGGTCCCAACCAAGAAGTTGACTTAAGGGATGACCGGTGGACCGTTCACAAGCTGTGTTGTAGCATACCTTGTTGCTCGCCCCCCCGCCAAATTTTGTAAATAAATACGTGTCTTTGTGAATAATTGTTTAAACAATCATTATTTAATTTAACTAGTTCACTAACACGGACCACGGTAGGGAAATCTCTCTAGATCATTTTCCAAACACGTTACGAGCGTTCCTGAGAAATAACGCTTACTTATCTGACTGCCATGATAACTATGGATTTACATAAAATGGAACCAAATCTAATTAATACAATAATGATTAATTTGAAAAATGAATAGGGTCAGTTACATGGATTCATTTGTTCAATACAATAACGGTTAGTTTGAAGGTTTAAGGAAACGATTATTGGGGTTTACATGAGAGATAGATTTTGGATGATTTACCGGTAAACAATGAAGGGAGCTATGCTTATACTTTGGATTTAATTTTGTGTAAACAGGTGGTCATATGAGAAAATAACAGTAGCTCAGTGTATGATTTGAGAGTATCAATGAAAGAAGATGGCAATGGTATTAAGAGTGGGACATAAAACCTTGTGAATGAAAATCAACAACTCTCATTTCTCAAACATGGAGTATGTAGAAGATAGGGTGCAGTTAGTGAATACAATGGAGTTTAGAATTTTATTAGACATTTCACATTTTTAACTCTAAATTGGATGGTAAACACGGTCAATCAACGCCAATTCGTTGACTAGGCACCAAACTCAGATATTTACAAAGTTAGGCACCAAACGCGAAAGTGTACCATTTTATAGGCACCAAACGCGAAATATCGCTTCTAATAATGAACTTCTAATATCTTAAAAAGGTCATAGATTACCTATAATAAAACATGGAAAGAAGGAGATAAGGTTTCCAACCGTTATTAACTTCTCAACAATTATGGGATCTCCTTTAAGCTAGATAATCATGGCAAAATTTGAACAAAATACCATAAACACAAATGACTCAAGGAAGTCCGCAGGCTTCGTTAGATGTCGTAACTCTATGATCAAGACCAAATCATGAAAGATAAAGACTCTCCTTTAATAGAAAATGTTCAGAAAAAATATTTCCGGCACAAATTACATGTCTAGAGGCTTGAGAGTCTAAGAAACCTTGCATTTTGGGTGCATTTATACAAGGAAGTCTTCTGACTTCGTTAGATGTCAGAACTTTATGATCAAGACCAAATCATGAAACAGAAAGACTCCCCTTTCATAGAATTTTTTTAGAAAACATATTTCCTGCACAAATTACATGTCTAGAGGCTTGAGAGTCGAAAAAATCTTGCATTTTTGATTCATTGACTCAAGGAAGTCCAGTGACTTCGTTAGAAGTCGAAATCCTTTTTTTAAAACCAAACTATAAACTAGATAAACTCATTTTTATTATGAAATTTTCTAAAAAATGATTGTGGTAAAAAATAATACATTTAAAGGCTCTGCATGTTATCCAAATTGCATTTCTACGTATGTTGATTCCAAAAATAAAGAGGGAAGTCATCCTTTACATTGAAAATAAGGATGAAACACCAATTGCTAAGCGTCCAAATCCTAAAAATTTTCCTGTATACTGTGGGGAACTGAAAGACAGAGGTAACAGAAAAAGAATGAGGTCATTCCCACTTCGTATGAAGAAGTTATGAGAAAAATAGTCGAAAAAGAGATTACACAAAACCTTGGGGACAAAGAGCGTTATATAAGTAGACAATATTTATAATAAGGGTATTTTGAGTTTGGTGCCTATAAAATGGCACACCTTTGCCTTTGGTACCTAACTTTGTCGGAATTTGAGTTTGGTATAGGTCCCAATCAAGCAGTTGACTTAACGGATGACTGGTGGACCGTTCACAAGCTGTGTTGGAGCACAACTTGTTGCTCGCCCCCCCGCAAACTTTTGTAAATAAATACGTGTCTTTTTGAATAATTGTTTAAACAATCATTATTTAAATTAACTAGTTCACTAACACGGACCACGGTAGGGAAATCTCTATAGATCATTTTCCAAACACGTTACGAGCGTTCCAGAGAAATAAGGATGACTTATCTGACTGCCATGATAACTAAGGATTTACATAAAATGAAAACAAATCTAATTAATACAATAATGATTAATTTGAAAAATGAATAGGATCACTTACATGGATTCATTTGTTCAATACAATAATGGTTAGTTTGAAGGTTTAAGGAAACGATTATTGGGGTTTACATGAGAGATAGATTTTGGTTGATTTGGTCTTGATTTTTAGGATTTGGACGCTTAGCAATTGGTGTTTCATCCTTTTTTTCAATTTTAAGGATGACTTCCCTCTTTAATTTTGGAATCAACATACGTAGAAATGAAATTTGGATAACATGTAGAGCCTTTAAATGTATTATTTTTTTGCCACAATCTATTTTTAGAAAATTTTATAATAAAATTTTTACCAATTGCTAAGCGTACAAATCCTAAAAATCATGACCAAATCATCCAAAATCTATCTCTCATGTAAACCCCAATAATTGTTTCCTTAAACCTTCAAACTAACCATTATTGTATTGAAAAATTGAATCCATATAAATGACCCTATTCATTACTCAAATTAATCATTATTGTATTAATTAAATTTGTTTCCATTTTATGTAAATCCATAGTTATCATGGCAGTCAGATAAGTCAGCCTTATTTCTCTGGAACGCTCGTAACGTGTTTGGAAAATGATCTAGAGAGATTTCCCTACCGTGGTCCGTGTTGGTGAACTAGTTAAATTAAATAATGATTGTTTAAACAATAATTCTCAAAGACACGTATTTATTTACAAAAGTTGGCGGGTGGCCGAGCAACAAGATGTGCTCCAACACAGCTTGTGAACGGTCCACCAGTCATCCGTTAAGTCAACTGATTGGTTGGGACCCACACCAAACTAAAATTCCGACAAAGTTAGGTACCAAAGGCAAAGGTGTGCCATTTTATAGGCACCATACTCAAAATACCCCTTATTATAAATATTGTCTATTTATATAACTCTCTTTGTCCCCAAGGTTTTGTGTAATCTCTTTTTCGACTATTTTGCTCATAACTTCTTCATACGAAGTGGGAATGACCTCATTTTTTTCCTGTTACTTCCTTGAGTCAATGCATCCAAAATGCAAGCTTTTTTCGACTCTCAAGCCTCTAGACATGTAATTTGTGCAGGAAATATTTTTTCCGAAAATTTTCTATTAAAGGGGAGTCTTTCTGTTTCATGATTTGGTATTGATCATAGAGTTCCGACATCTAACAAAGCCTGCGGAATTGCTTGAGTCATTTGTGTTTATGGTATTTTATTCAAATTTTGCCATGATTATCTAGCTTAAAGAAGATCCCATAATCGTTGAGAAGTTATTAACGGTTGCAAACCTTATCTCCATCTTTCCATGTTTTATTATAGGTAATCTATGACCTTTTTAAAAGATTACAAGTTCATTATTAGAAGGGATATTTTGAGTTTGGTGCCTATAAAATGGTACACTTTCGTGTTTGGTGCTTAACTTTGTAAATATCCGAGTTTGGTGCCCAGTCACCGAATAGGCGTTGATTGACCGTGTTGACCATCAAATTTAGAGTAAAAAATGTGAAATATCTAATAAAATTCTAAACTCCGTTTTATTCACTAACTGCGCCTTATCTTCTACATACTCCATGTTTGAGAAATCAGAGTTGTTGATTTTCATTCACGAGGTTTTAGGTTCCACTCTTAATACCATTGACATCTTCTTTCATTGCTAATTTCAAATCATACACTGAGATACTGTTATTTTCTCATATGATCAACTGTTTACACAAAATTAAATCCAAAGTATAAGCATAGCTCCTTTCATTGTTAACCAGTAAATCATCCAAAATCTATCTCTTATGTAAACCCCAATAATCGTTTCCTTAAATCTTCAAACTAACCATTATTTTATTGAACAAATGAATCCATGTAAATGACCCTATTCATTTTTCAAATTAATCATTATTGTATTAATTATATATGTTTCCATTTTAGGTAAATTCATAGTTATCATGGCAGTCAGATAAGTCAGCCTTATTTCTCTAGAACGCTCGTAATGTGTTTGGAAAATAATCTAGAGAGATTTCCCTACCGTGGTCCGTGTTAGTGAACTAGTTAAATTAAATAATGATTGTTTAAACAATAATTCACAAAGACACATATTTATTTACAAAATTTGGCGTGTGGCCGAGCAACAAGTTGTGCTCCAACACAGCTTGTGAACGATCCACCAGTCATCCGTTAAGTCAACTGCTTGGTTGGGACCCACACCAAACTCAAATTCCGATAAAGTTAGGTACCAAAGGCAAAGGTGTGCCATTTTATAGGCACCAAACTCAAAATACCCCTTATTATAAATATTGTCCACTTATATAACTCTCTTTGTCCCCCAAGGTTTTGTGTAATCTTTTTTTCGACTATTTTGCTCATAACTTCTTCATACGAAGTGGGAATGACCTCCTTATTTTTCTGTTACCTCTGTCTTTCAGTTCCCCTCAGTATACAGGAAAAGGTTTAGGATTTGGACGCTTAGCAATTGGTGTTTCATTCTTATTTTCAATGTAAAGGATGACTTCCCTCTTTATTTTTGGAATCAACATACGTAGAAATGCAATTTGGATAACATGTAGAGCCTTTAAATGTATTATTTTTTACCACAACCATTTTTAGAAAATTTTATAATATAAATGAGTTTATCTAGTTTATAGTTTGGTTTTAAAAAAAGGATTTCGACTTCTAACGAAGTCAATGGACTTCCTTGAGTCAATGCATCGAAAATGCAAGCTTTTTTCGACTCTCAAGCCTCTAGACATGTAATTTATGCAGGAAATAGTTTTTATGGAAATTTTCTATTAAAGGGGAGTCTTTCTATTTCATGATTTGGTCTTGATCATAGAGTTACGACATCTAAAAAACCCTGCGGACTTCCTTGAGTCATTTGTCTTTATGGTATTTTATTCAAATTTTGCCATGATTATCTAGCTTAAAGAAGATCCCATAATCGTTGAGAAGTTATTAACGGTTGCAAACCTTATCTCCATTTTTCCATGTTTTATTATAGGTAATCTATGACCTTTTTAAAAGATTAGAAGTTCATTATTATAAGGGATATTTCGAGTTTGGTGCCTATAAAATGGTACACTTTCGCGTTTGGTGCCTAACTTTTTCAATATCCGAGTTTGGTGCCCAGTCAACGAATTGGCGTTGATTGACCGTGTTGACCATAAAATTTAGAGCTAAAAATGTGAAATGTCTAATAAAATTCTAAACTCCGTTTTATTCACTAACTGCGCCTTATCTTCTACATATTCCATGTTTGAGAAATGAAGGTTGTTGATTTTCATTCACGAGGTTTTAGGTTCCACTCTTAATACCATTGCCATCTTCTTTCATTGCTAATCTCAAATCATACACTGAGCTACTGTTATTTTCTCATATGATCACTTGTTTACAAAAAATTAAATCCAAAGTATAAGCATAGCTCCTTTCATTGTTTACCGGTAAATCATCAAAAATCTATCTCTCATGTAAACCCCAATAATCGTTTCCTTAATTCTTCAAACTAACCATTATTGTATTGAACAAATGAATCCATGTAAGTGACCCTATTCATTTTTCAAATTAATCATTATTCTATTAATTAAATTTGTTCCATTTTATGCCATAGTTATCATGGAAGTCAGATAAGTCAGCCTTATTTCTCTGGAACGCTCGTAACGGGTTTGGAAAATGATCTAGAGAGATTTCCCTACCATGGTCCGTGTTAGTGAAATAGTTAAATTAAATAATGATTGTTTAAACAATTATTCACAAAAACACGTATTTATTTAAAAAAGTTGGCGGGTGGCCGAGCAACAAGTTGTGCTCCAACACAGCTTGTGAACGGTCCACCAGTCATCCGTTAAGTCAACTGCTTGGTTGGGACCCACACCAAACTAAAATTCCGACAAAGTTAGGTACCAAAGGCAAAGGTGTGCCATTTTATAGGCACCAAACTCAAAATACCCCTTATTATAAATATTGTCTAAGTATAACTCTCTTTGTCCCCCTAGGTTTTGTGTAATCTCTTTTTCGACTATTTTGCTCATAACTTCTTCATACGAAGTGGGAATGACCTAATTCTTTTCCTGTTACCTCTGTCTTCCAGTTCCCCGCAGTATACAGGAAAATATTCAGGATTTGGACGCTTAGAATTGGTGTTTCATCCTTATTTTCAATGTAAAGGATGACTTCCCTCTTTATTTTTGGAATCAACATACGTAGAAATGCAATTTGGATAACATGTAGAGCCTTTAAATGTATTATTTTTTTACCAAAATCATTTTTTAGAAAATTTTATAATAAAATTGAGTTTATCTAGTTTATATTTTGGTTTTAAAAAAAGGATTTCGACTTCTAACGAAGTCACTGGACTTCCTTGAGTCAATGCATCCAAAATGCAAACTTTTTTCGACTCTCAAGACTCTAGACATGTAATTTGTGCAGGAAATATTTTTTCTGAAAATTTTCTATTAAAGGGGAGTTTTTCTGTTTCATGATTTGGTCTTGATCATAGAGTTCCGACATCTAACGAAGCCTGCGGACTTCCTTGAGTCATTTGTGTTTATGGTATTTTATTCAAATTTTGCAATGATTATCTAGCTTAAAGAAGATCCCATAATCGTTGAAAAGTTATTAACGGTTGCAAACCTTATATCCTTCTTTCCATGTTTTATTATAGGTAATCTATGACCTTTTTAAGAGATTAAAAGTTCATTATTAGAAGGGATATTTCGAGTTTGGTGCCTATAAAATGGTACACTTTCGCGTTTTGTGCCTAAGTTTGTCAATATATGAGTTTGGTGCCCAGTCAACGAATTGGCGTTGATTGACACCGTGTTGACCATCCAATTTAGAGTTAAAAATGTTAAAAGTCTAATAAAATTCTAAACTCCGTTTTATTCACTAACTGCGCCTTATCTTCTACATACTCCATGTTTGAGAAATGAGAGTTGTTGATTTTCATTCACGAGGTTTTAGGTTCCACTCTTAATACCATTGCCATCTGCTTTCATTGGTAATATCATATCATACACTGAGCTACTGTTATTTTCTCATATGACCACTTGTTTACACAAAATTAAATCCAAAGTATAAGCATAGCTCCCTTCATTGTTTACTTGTAAATCATCCAAAATCTATCTCTCATGTAAACCCCAATAATCGTTTCCTTAAACCTTCAAACTAACCATTATTGTATTGAACAAATGAATCCATGTAAATGACCCTATTCATTTTTCAAATTAATAATTATTGCATTAATTAAATTTGTTTCCATTTTATGTAAATCCATAGATATCATGGCAGTCAGACAAGTCAGCCTTATTTCTCTGGAACGCTCGTAACGTGTTTGGAAAATGATCTAGAGAGATTTCCCTACCGAGGTCCGTGTTGGTGAACTAGTTATATTAAATAATTATTGTTCAAACAATTATTGACAAAGACACGTATTTATTTACAAAACTGGCGGGGGGTCGAGCAACAAGTTGTGCTCCAACACAGCTTGTGAACGGTCAACTTGTCATCCGTTAAGTCAACTGCTTGATTCGTTTTAGGATTACATGTCTAAATCCGTTAAGTCATCCTTTAAGTCAATTACATGTCTAAATCCGTTAAGTCAACTTGTCAACTGAAAGACAGCTTGTGTTACCTCTGTCTTTCAGTTCCCCACAGTATAAAGGAAAGGTTTTAGGATTTGGACGCTTAGCAATTGGTGTTTCATCCTTATTTTCAATGTAAAGGACGACTTCCCTCTTTATTTTTGGAATCAACATACGTAGAAATGCAATTTGGATAACATGTAGAGCCTTTAAATGTATTATTTTTTACCACAATCATTTTTTTAGAAAATTTTATAATAAAAATGAGTTTATCTAATTTATAGTTTGGTTTTAAAAAAAGGATTTAGACTTCTAACGAAGTCACTGGACTTCCTTGAGTCAATGCATCCAAAATGCAAGCTTTTTTCGACTCTCAAGCCTCTAGACATGTAATTTGTGCAGGAAATATTTTTTCCGAAAGTTTTCTATTAAAGGGGAGTCTTTGTGTTTCATGATTTGGTATTGATCATAGAGTTCCGACATCTAACAAAGCCTGCGGACTTCCTTGAGTCATTTGTGTTTATGGTATTTTATTCAAATTTTTCCATGATTATCTAGCTTAAAGAAGATCCCATAATCTTTGAGAAGTTATTAACGGTTGCAAACCTTATCTCCATCTTTCCATGTTTTATTATAGGTAATCTATGACCTTTTTAAAAGATTACAAGCTCATTATTAGAAGGGATATTTCGAGTTTGGTGCCTATAAAATGGTACACTTTCGTGTTTGGTGCTTAACTTTGTAAATATCCGAGTTTGGTGCCCAGTCACCGAATAGGCGTTGATTGACCGTGTTGACCATCAAATTTAGAGTAAAAAATGTGAAATATCTAATAAAATTCTAAACTCCGTTTTATTCACTAACTTCGCCTTATCTTCTACATACTCCATGTTTGAGAAATCAGAGTTGTTGATTTTCATTCACGAGGTTTTAGGTTCCACTCTTAATACCATTGACATCTTCTTTCATTGCTAATTTCAAATCATACACTGAGTGATAGACGCATTTATGTGTCTAATATAGCTCAATTGTATATATTGTTAGTGCCTGAATTTGTACTTATTATGGTATTTTATTTATTTATAGGTGTTTTTAGAAGAATAAGGCTTTGCGGCGAATTTGGCTAAAAATGCGGCATTTGGATCTCCGTTGATAAAGTACCGGACGCGCCCCAGAAGTGTACCGGAAGTACCCCAGAAATGTCCCGGAGGAACCCCGAAAAAGTGCGGAAAAAAATGTCCCAGAAGAATTGTTATACGGATCCTTGATTTTGGATAAGGGGTAACCTAATTACTAAGGGGTAACCCATTTCCAGGCAGCTGCTAAAGGGAGACCAGAGCAGGATAGGGGGCATCATCATCTTCACGTTTTAAAAAAAAATTGGCGGGAAATTTTTCTTTTCTACTGTTGAAGTTTCGATCGATTTTTGAAGACTTTCCAGAGAGATTGAATACCTGAATTTGGTTGGGCTCAACTCTATATGGCCTAAGAAGATTGTTTGAAGCAACTGGATCGATTGAATTGGGCTAGAATAGCCGGAAAATGGAATTGGAGTCGAATTAGGAAACTGGTCCTGTTTGGGTTATATTTGGTTATTCAAAGAGATTTAAGGCAAGTGAATTATCAAAACAAGTTATATTCTACCTAGGGAAGAATTTGATACCATTAGGAGAGATCGAAAACGCGTGAAACAAATTTGGCAAGAGATTATTGCCGTAACTGCCAAGAAGAAAAGAAGGAAATTTCGATGAGTTTTTGGAGAGTTTAAAGGTGCATGTGATGTATAAATAGAGGGTGAATGGTTCATAGTTGGGGTGGAAGAGGTTTGAGGTCCAAAGGAGGTCTCAGAATCCAACAGGAGCGATCGAGAAAAGATTAGCAGCTCTGTTGCTGCTGCTGCGGAAGAAGGAGGAGAGCGTGAAGAACAGACTCTCCAGGGCAGACTTATTTTTGAACCACAACAGTGACAGTTTCTGTCGACTATCGTTGTACTCTTAGGCAACAGTTCCTGAAGTTACCGTTACTAAATCTTCTTTTGTAACGGCTCTACAGCATCTTCGCAACAGTAACTGCTGTTGCGATTTTTCTGTTGAGTTGTTTACTTCTTTTTAATCAATTTTTGAGCTATAAAACATGTATTTTGAGCAAGTGATTAATATGAGAAGCTAAACATCTTAGACAAGGCGACGGAGGAAGCCATTGTTTCATAAAAAGTGGTATAATTCTATTTTATTTATTTATTGCAATATTATTTACATGATTATTTGCATAGAACTTAAAAGATTTATTGATTTTTATTGAGTTGTTGTGAATCGTTTGATGAAACATGCTTGGTTTTGCAAACTTTTGATGTTTTATGCTTGGTGATTACAATTATTACTTCAAAAATCTATCATAGGCAAATATTAGAATCACTTTAAAAAGAAAATTTGCATGAATATTGAATAGAATTTATCTCTTGAATGATCAATGGTGGAATCTTGAGTCTTGGTATTTTCTTATTATCTTTGAAACACTCTTATTCAATTTTCTAAAATCCTTCACAAGTTCGAGTTAGAACGATACTCTATTTACCACAATCTACAAACACATCACTGAGCTACTGTTATTTTCTCATATGATCAACTGTTTACACAAAATTAAATCCAAAGTACAAGCATAGCTCCTTTCATTGTTAACCAGTAAATCATCCAAAATCTATCTCTCATGTAAACCCCAATAATCGTTTCCTTAAATCTTCAAACTAACCATTATTTTATTGAACAAATGAATCCATGTAAAAGACCCTATTAATTTTTCAAATTAATCATTATTGTATTAATTAGATTTGTTTCCATTTTAGGTAAACTCATAGTTATCATGGCAGTCAGATAAGTCAGCCTTATTTCTCTGGAACGCTCGTAATGTGTTTGGAAAATGATCTAGAGAGATTTCCCTACCGTGGTCCGTGTTAGTGAACTAGTTAAATTAAATAATGATTGTTTAAACAATAATTCACAAAGACACATATTTATTTACAAAATTTGGCGTGTGGCCGAGCAACAAGTTGTGCTCCTACACAGCTTGTGAACGGTCCACCAGTCATCCGTTAAGTCAACTGCTTGGTTGGGACCCACACCAAGCTCAAATTCCGATAAAGTTAGGTACCAAAGGCAAAGGTGTGCCATTTTATAGGCACCAAACTCAAAATACCCCTTATTATAAATATTGTCCACTTATATAACTCTCTTTGTCCCCCAAGGTTTTGTGTAATCTTTTTTTCGACTATTTTGCTCATAACTTCTTCATACGAAGTGGGAATGACCTCCTTCTTTTTCTGTTACCTCTGTCTTTCAGTTCCCCTCAGTATACAGGAAAAGGTTTAGGATTTGGACGCTTAGCAATTGGTGTTTCATTCTTATTTTCAATGTAAAGGATGACTTCCCTCTTTATTTTTGGAATCAACATACGTAGAAATGCAATTTGGATAACATGTAGAGCCTTTAAATGTATTATTTTTTACCACAACCATTTTTAGAAAATTTTATAATATAAATGAGTTTATCTAGTTTATAGTTTGGTTTTAAAAAAAGGATTTCGACTTCTAACGAAGTCAATGGACTTCCTTGAGTCAATGCATCGAAAATGCAAGCTTTTTTCGACTCTCAAGCCTCTAGACATGTAATTTATGCAGGAAATAGTTTTTATGGAAATTTTCTATTAAAGGGGAGTCTTTCTATTTCATGATTTGGTCTTGATCATAGAGTTCCGACATCTAACAAATCCTGCGAACTTCCTTGAGTCATTTGTCTTTATGGTATTTTATTCAAATTTTGCCATGATTATCTAGCTTAAAGAAGATCCCATAATCGTTGAGAAGTTATTAACGGTTGCAAACCTTATCTCCATTTTTCCATGTTTTATTATAGGTAATCTATGACCTTTTTAAAAGATTAGAAGTTCATTATTATAAGGGATATTTCGAGTTTGGTGCCTATAAAATGGTACACTTTCGCGTTTGGTGCCTAACTTTTTCAATATCCGAGTTTGGTGCCCATTCAAAGAATTGGCGTTGATTGACCGTGTTGACCATAAAATTTAGAGTTAAAAATGTGAAATGTCTAATAAAATTCTAAACTCCGTTTTATTCACTAACTGCGCCTTATCTTCTACATATTCCATGTTTGAGAAATGTGAGTTGTTGATTTTCATTCACGAGGTTTTAGGTTCCACTCTTAATACCATTGCCATCTTCTTTCATTGCTAATCTCAAATCATACACTGAGCTACTGTTATTTTCTCATATGATCACTTGTTTACAAAAAATTAAATCCAAAGTATAAGCATAGCTCCTTTCATTGTTTACCGGTAAATCATCAAAAATCTATCTCTCATGTAAACCCCAATAATCGTTTCCTTAATTCTTCAAACTAACCATTATTGTATTGAACAAATGAATCCATGTAAGTGACCCTATTCATTTTTCAAATTAATCATTATTCTATTAATTAAATTTGTTTCCATTTTATGCCATAGTTATCATGGAAGTCAGATAAGTCAGCCTTATTTCTCTGGAATGCTCGTAACGTGTTGGGAAAATGACCTAGAGAGATTTCCCTACCGTGGTCCGTGTTAGTGAACTAGTTAAATTAAATAATGATTGTTTAAACAATTATTCACAAAGACACGTATTTATTTACAAAAGTTGGCGGGGGGCCGAGCAACAAGTTGTGCTCCAACACAGCTTGTAAACGGTCCACCAGTCATCTGTTAAGTCAACTGCTTGATTTGGACCCACAACAAACTCAAATTCCGACAAATTTAGGTACCAAAGGCAAAGGTGTGACATTTTATAGGCACCAAACTCAAAATACCCCTTATTATAAATATTGTCTACTTATATAACTCTCTTTGTCCCCCAAGGGTTTGTGTAATCTCTTTTTCGACTATTTTGCTCATAACTTCTTCATACGAAGTTGGAATAACCTCATTCTTTTTCAGTTACCTCTGTCTTTCAGTTCCCCACAGTATACAGGAAAAATTTCAGGATTTGGACGCTTAGCATTTGGTGTTTCATCCTTATTTTCATTGTAAAGGATGACTTCCCTCTTTATTTTTGGAATCAACATACGTAGAAATGCAATTTGGATAACATGTAGAGCCTTTAAATGTATTATTGTTTACCACAATCATTTTTTTAGAAAATTTTATAATAAAAATGAGTTTATCTAGTTTATGGTTTGGTTTTAAAAAAAAGTATTTCGACTTCTAACGAAGTCACTGGAATTCCTTGAGTTAATGCATCCAAAATGCAAGATTTTTTCGACTCTCAAGCCTCTAAGCATGTAATTTGTGCAGGAAATATTTTTTCTGAAAATTTTCTATTAAAGGGGAGTCTTTCTGTTTCATGATTTGGTCTTGATCATAGAGTTCTGACATCTAACGAAGCCTGCGGACTTCCTTGAGTCATTTGTGTTTATGGTATTTTATTCAAATTTTGCAATGATTATCTAGCTTAATGAAAATCCTAGAATCGTTAAGAAGTTATTAACGGTTGCAAACCTTATCTCCTTATTTAAATGTTTTATTATAGGTAATCTATGACCTTTTTAAGAGATTACAAGTTCATTATTAAAAGGGAAATTTTGAGTTTGGTGCCTATAAAATGGTACACTTTCGCGTTTGGTGCCTAACTTTTTCCAAATCTGAGTTTGGTGCCCAGTCAATGAATTGGCGTTGATTGACCGTGTTGACCATCCAATTTAGAGTTAAAAATGTGAAATGTCTAATAAAATTCTAAACTCTGTTTTATTCTCTAACTGCGCCTTATCTTCTACATACTCCATGTTTGAGAAATGAGAGTTGTTGATTTTCATTCACGAGGTTTTAGGTTCCACTCTTAATACCATTGCCATCTTCTTTCATTGCCAATTTCAAATCATACTCTAAGCTACTGTTATTTTCTCATATGAACACATGTTTACACAAAATCATACTCTATGCTTATACTTTGGATTTAATTTTGTGTAAACAGGTGGTCATATGAGAAAATAATAGTAGCTCTGTGTACACATGTTTACATGTTTAGGTGCCCAGTCAACGAATTGGCGTTGATTGACCGTGTTGACCATCCAATTTAGAGTTAAAAATGTGAAATGTCTAATAAAATTCTAAACTCTGTTTTATTCTCTAACTGCGCCTTATCTTCTACATACTCCATGTTTGAGAAATGAGAGTTGTTGATTTTCATTCACGAGGTTTTAGGTTCCACTCTTAATACCATTGCCATCTTCTTTCATTGCCAATTTCAAATCATACTCTAAGCTACTGTTATTTTCTCATATGAACACATGTTTACACAAAATCATACTCTATGCTTATACTTTGGATTTAATTTTGTGTAAACAGGTGGTCATATGAGAAAATAATAGTAGCTCTGTGTACACATGTTTACATGTTTAGGTGCCCAGTCAACGAATTGGCGTTGATTGACCGTGTTGACCATCCAATTTAGAGTTAAAAATGTGAAATGTCTAATAAAATTCTAAACTCTGTTTTATTCTCTAACTGCGCCTTATCTTCTACATACTCCATGTTTGAGAAATGAGAGTTGTTGATTTTCATTCACGAGGTTTTAGGTTCCACTCTTAATACCATTGCCATCTTCTTTCATTGCCAATTTCAAATCATACTCTAAGCTACTGTTATTTTCTCTTATGAACACATGTTTACACAAAATCATACTCTATGCTTATACTTTGGATTTAATTTTGTGTAAACAGGTGGTCATATGAGAAAATAATAGTAGCTCTGTGTATGATTTGAGATTAGCAATGAAAGAAGATGGCGACGGTATTAGGAGTGGAACCTAAAACCCCGTGAATGAAAATCAACAAATCTCATTTCTCAAACATTGAGTATGTAGAAGATAAGGTGAAGTTAGTGAATAAAACGGAGTTTTGAATTTTATTAGTCATTTCATATTTTTAACTCTAAATTGGATGGTCAACACGGTCAATCAAAGCCAATTCATTGACTGGGCACCAAACTCAGATTTGGAAAAAGTTAGGCACCAAACGCGAAAGTGTACCATTTTATAGGCACCAAACTCAAAATTTCCCTTCTAATAATGAACTTGTAATCTCTTAAAAAGGTCATAGATTACCTATAATAAAACATTTAAATAAGGAGATAAGGTTTGCAACCGTTAATAACTTCTCAACGATTCTAGGATTTTCATTAAGCTAGATAATCATTGCAAAATTTGAATAAAATACCATAAACACAAATGACTCAAGGAAGTCCGCAGGCTTCGTTAGATGTCGGAACTCTATGATCAAGAAAAAATCATGAAACAGAAAGACTCCCCTTTAATAGAAAATGTTCACAAAAAATATTTCCGTCACAAATTACATGTCTAGAGGCTTGAGAGTCAAACAAAGCTTGCATTTTGGATGCATTGACTCAAGGAAATCGAGTGACTTCGTTAGAAGTCGAAATCCTTTTTTTTTAAACTAAACTATAAACTATATAAACTCAGTTTTATTATAAAATTTTCTTTAAAATGATTACGGTAAAAAATAATACATTTAAAGGCTCTACATGTTATCCAAATTGCATTTCTACGTATGTTGATTCCAAAAATAAAGAGGGAAGTCGTCCTTTACATTGAAAATAAGGATGAAACACCAATTCTTAATCGTCTAAATCCTAAAACCTTTCCTTTATACTGTGGGGAACTGAAAGACAGAGGTAACACAAGCTGTCTTTCAGTTGAAAAGTTGACTTAACGGATTTAGACATGTGATTGACTTAAAGGATGACTTAACGGATTTAGACATGTAATCCTAAAACGAATCAAGCAATTGACTTAACGGATGACAAGTTGACCGTTCACAAGCTGTGTTGGAGCACAACTTGTTGCTCGACCCCCCCGCCAGTTTTGTAAATAAATTCGTGTCTTTGTCAATAATTGTTTGAACAATAATTATTTAATATAACTAGTTCACCAACACGGACCTCGGTAGGGAAATCTCTCTAGATCATTTTCCAAACACGTTACGAGCGTTCCAGAGAAATAAGGCTGACTTATCTGACTGCCATGATAACTATGGATTTACATAAAATGGAAACAAATTTAATTAATGCAATAATTATTAATTTGAAAAATGAATAGGGTCATTTACATGGATTCATTTGTTCAATACAATAATGGTTAGTTTGAAGGTTTAAGGAAACGATTATTGGGGTTTACATGAGAGATAGATTTTGGATGATTTACGAGTAAACAATCAAGGGAGCTATGCTTATACTTTGGATTTAATTTTTTGTAAACAAGTGGTCATATGAGAAAATAACAGTAGCTCAGTGTATGATATGAGATTAGCAATGAAAGAAGATGACAATGGTATTAAGAGTGGAACCTAAAACCTCGTGAATGAAAATCAACAACTCTCATTTCTCAAACATGGAGTATGTAGAAGATAAGGCGCAGTTAGTGAATAAAACGGAGTTTAGAATTTTATTAGACTTTTAACATTTTTAACTCTAAATTGGATGGTCAACACGGTGTCAATCAACGCCAATTCGTTGACTGGGCACCAAACTCATATATTGACAAACTTAGGCACAAAACGCGAAAGTGTACCATATTATAGGCACCAAACTCGAAATATCCCTTCTAATAATGAACTTTTAATCTCTTAAAAAGGTCATAGATTACCTATAATAAAACATGGAAAGAAGGATATAATGTTTGCAACCGTTAATAACTTTTCAACGATTATGGGATCTTCTTTAAGCTAGATAATCATTGCAAAATTTGAATAAAATACCATAAACACAAATGACTCAAGGAAGTCCGCAGGCTTCGTTAGATGTCGGAACTCTATGATCAAGACCAAATCATGAAACAGAAAAACTCCCCTTTAATAGAAAATTTTCAGAAAAAATATTTCCTGCACAAATTACATGTCTAGAGTCTTGAGAGTCGAAAAAAGTTTGCATTTTGGATGCATTGACTCAAGGAAATCCAGTGACTTCGTTAGAAGTCGAAATCCTTTTTTTAAAACCAAAATATAAACTAGATAAACTCAATTTTATTATAAAATTTTCTAAAAAATGAATTTGGTAAAAAAATAATACATTTAAAGGCTCTACATGTTATCCAAATTGCATTTCTACGTATGTTGATTCCAAAAATAAAGAGGGAAGTCATCCTTTACATTGAAAATAAGGATGAAACACCAATTCTAAGCGTCCAAATCCTGAGTATTTTCCTGTATACTGTGGGGAACTGGAAGACAGAGGTAACAGGAAAAGAATTAGGTCATTCCCACTTCGTATGAAGAAGTTATGAGCAAAATAGTCGAAAAAGAGATTACACAAAACCTAGGGGGAGAAAGAGAGTTATACTTAGACAATATTTATAATAAGGGGTATTTTGAGTTTGGTGCCTATAAAATGGCACACCTTTGCCTTTGGTACCTAACTTTGTCGGAATTTTAGTTTGGTGTGGGTCCCAACCAAGCAGTTGACTTAACGGATGATTGGTGGACCGTTCACAAGCTGTGTTGGAGCACAACTTGTTGCTCGGCCACCCGCCAACTTTTTAAAATAAATACGTGTCTTTGTGAATAATTGTTTAAACAATCATTATTTAATTTAACTATTTCACTAACACGGAACATGGTAGGGAAATCTCTCTAGATCATTTTCCAAACCCGTTACGAGCGTTCCAGAGAAATAAGGCTGACTTATCTGACTGCCATGATATCTATGGATTTACATAAAATGGAAACAAATTTAATTAATACAATAATGATTAATTTGAAAAATGAATAGGGTTATTTACATGGATTCATTTGTTCATTACAATAATGGTTAGTTTGAAGGTTTAAGGAAATGATTATTGGGGTTGTTATGAGAGATAGATTTTGGATGATTTACCGGTAAACAATGAAGGGAGCTATGCTTATACTTTGGATTTAATTTTGTGTAAACATTTGTTCATATGAGAAAATAACAGTAGCTTAGTGTATGATTTGAAATGGGCAATGAAAGAAGATGGCAATGGTATTAAGAGTGGAACCTAAAACCTCGTGAATGAAAATCAACAACTCTCATTTCTCAAACATGGAGTATGTAGAAGATAAGGCGCAGTTAGTGAATAAAACAGAGTTTAGAATTTTATTAGACATTTCACATTTTTAACTCTAAATTGGATGGTCAACACGGTCAATCAACGCCAATTCGTTGACTGGGCACCAAACTCAGATATTGACAAAGTTAGGCACCAAACGCGAAAGTGTACCATTTTATAGGCACCAAACTCGAAATATACCTTCTAAAAATGAACTTCTAATCTCTTAAAAAGGTCATAGATTACCTATAATAAAACATGGAAAGAAGGATATAAGGTTTGCAACCGTTAATAACTTCTCAACGATTCTGGGATCTTCTTTAAGCTAGATAATCATCGCAAAAATTGAATAAAATACCAAAAACACAAATGACTCAAGGAAGTCCATAGGCTTCGTTAGATGTCAGAACTCTATGATCATGAACAATCATGAAACAGAAAGATTCCCCTTTAATAGAAAATTTTCAGAAAAAATATTTCCTGCACAAATTACATGCCTAGAGGCTTGAGAGTCAAAACAATCTTGCATTTTGGATGCATTAACTCAAGGAAGTCCAGTGACTTCGTTAGAAGTCGAAATCCTTTTTTTAAAACCAAACAATAAACTAGATAAACTCATTTTTATAATAAAATTTTCTAAAAAAAACTAATTGTGGTAAACAATAATACATTTAAAGGCTCTACATGTTATCCAAATTGCATTTCAACGTATGTTGATTCCAAAAAGAAAGAGGGAAGTCATCCTTTACATTGAAAATAAGGATGAAACACAAATTGCTAAGCGTGCAATTCCTAAAATTTTTCCTGTATACTGTGGGGAACTGAAAGACAGAGGTAATAGAAGAAGAATGAGGTTATTCCAACTTCGTATGAAGAAGTTATGAGCAAAATAGTCGAAAAAGAGATAACAGAAATCCTTGGGGGACAAAGAGATTTATATAAGTAGACAATATTTATAATAAGGGGTATTTTGAGTGTGGTGCCTATAAAATGGCACACCTTTGCCTTTGGTACCTAACTTTTTCGGAATTTTAGCTTGGTGTGGGTCCCAATCAAGCAGTTGACTTAACGGATGACTGGTGGACCGTTTACAAGCTGTGTTGGAGCACAACTTGTTGCTCGCCC
>NW_020620159.1:854240-893704 GCF_003573695.1 Papaver somniferum
ACAAATTTAATTAATACAATAATGATAAATTTGAAAAATGAATAGGGTCATTTACATGGATTCATTTGTTCAATACAATAATGGTTAGTTTGAAGGTTTAAGGAAACGATTATTGGGGTTTACATGAGAGATAGATTTTGGATGATTTACCGGTAAACAATGATGGGAGCTATGCTTATACTTTGGATTTAATTTTGTGTAAACAGGTGGTCACATGAGAAAATAACAGTATCTCAGTGTATGATTTGAGATTAGCAACGAAAGAAGATGGCAATGGTATTAAGTGTGGAACCTAAAACCTCGTGAATGAAAATCAACAACTCTCATTTCTCAAACATGGAGTATGTAGAAGATAGGGCGCAGTTAGTAAATAAAACGGAGTTTAGAATTTTATTAGACATTTCACATTCTTAACTCTAAATTGGATGGTCAACACAGTCAATCAACGCCAATTCGTTGACTGGGCACCAAACTCAGATATTGACAAAGTTAGCCACCAAACGCGAAAGTGTACCATTTTATAGGCACCAAACTCGAAATATCCCTTATAATAATGAACTTCTAATCTTTTAAAAAGGTCATAGATTACCTATAATGAAACATGGAAAGAAGGAGATAAGGTTTGCAACTGTTAATAACTTCTCAACGATTATGGGATCTTCTTTAAGCTAGATAATCATCGCAAAAATTGAATAAAATACCATAAACACAAATGACTCAAGGAAGTCCGCAGGCTTCGTTAGATGTCGGAACTCTATGATCAAGACCAAATCATGAAACATAAAGACTCCCCTTTAATAGAAAATTTTTAGAAAAAATATTTCCTGCACAAATTACATGTCTAGAGGCTTGAGAGTCGAAAAAACCTTGCATTTTGGATGCATTGACTCAAGGAAGTCCAGTGACTTCTTTAGAAGTCGAAATCCTTTTTTTAAAACCAAACTATAAACAAGATAAACTCATTTTTATTATAAAATTTTCTAAATAATAATTGTGGTAAGAAATAATACATTTAAAGGCTCTACATGTTATCCAAATTGCATTTCTACGTATGTTGATTCCAAAAATTAAGAGGGAAGTCATCCTTTACATTGAAAATAAGGATGAAACACCAATTGCTAAGCGTCCAAATCCTAAAAATTTTCTTGTATACTTTGGGGAACTGAAGGACAGAGGTAACAGAAAAAGAATTAGGTCATTCCCACTTCGTACGAAGAAGTTATGAGCAAAATAGTCGAAAAAGAGATTACACAAAACCTAGGGGGACAAAGAGAGTTATATAAGTAGACAATATTTATAATAAGGGGTATTTTGAGTTTGGTGCCTATAAAATGGCACACCTTTTCCTTTGGTACCTCACTTTGTCGGAATTTGAGTTTGGTGTGGGTCCCAACCAAGCAGTTGACTTAACGGAAGACTGGTGGACCGTTCACAAGCTGTGTTGGAGCACAACTTGTTGTTCGGCCGCCCGCCAACTTTTGTAAATAAATACGTGTTTTTGTGAATAATTGTTTAAACAATCATTATTTAATTTAACTAGTTCACTAACACGGACCACGGTAGGGAAATCTCTTTAGATCATTTTCCAAACACGTTACGAGCGTTCCAGAGAAATAAAGCTGACTTATCTGACTGCCATGATAACTATGGATTTACATAAAATGGAAACAAATTTAATTAATACAATAATGATTAATTTGAAAAATAAATAGGGTCATCTACATGGATTCACTTGTTCAATATAATAATGGTTAGTTTGAAGGTTTAAGGAAACGATTATTGGGGTTTACATGAGAGATAGATTTTGGATGATTTACCGGTAAACAATGAAGGGAGCTATGCTTATACTTTGGATTTAATTTTGTGTAAACAGGTGGTCATATGAGAAAATAACAGTATCTCAGTGTATGATTTGAGATTAGCAACGAAAGAAGATGGCAATGGTATTAAGTGTGGAACCTAAAACCTCGTGAATGAAAATCAACAACTTTCATTTCTCAAACATAGAGTATGTAGAAGATAGGGCACATTTAGTGAATAAAACGGAGTTTAAAATTTTATTAGACATTTCACATTCTTAACTCTAAATTGGATGGTCAACATGGTCAATCAACGCCAATTCGTTGACTGGGCACCAAGCTTAGATATTGACAAAATTAGGCACCAAACGCGAAAGTGTACCATTTTATAGGCACCAAACTCAAAATATCCATTCTAATAATGAACTTCTAATCTTTTAAAAGGTCATAGATTACCTATAATGAAACATGGAAAGAAGGAGATAAGGTTCGCAACCGTTAATAACTTCTCAACGATTCTGGGATCTTCTTTAAGCTAGATAATCATCGCAAAAATTGAATAAAATACCATAAACACAAATGACTTAAGGAAGTCTGCAGGCTTCGTTATATGTCGGAACTCTATGATTAAGACCAAATCATGAAACAGAAAGACTCCCCTTTAATAAAAAAAATTCATAAAAAATATTTCCTGCACAAATTACATGTCTAGTGGTTAAAATCGAAAAAAGATTGCATTTTGGATGCATTGACTTAAGGAAGTCCAATGACTTCTTTAGAAGTCGAAATCCTTTTTCTAAAACCAAACTATAAACTAGATAAACTCATTTTTGTTATAAAATTTTCTAAAAAATGATTGTGGTAAAAAATAATACATTCAAAGGCTCTACATGTTATCCAAATTGCATTTCTACGTATGTTGATTCTAAAAATAAAGAGGGGAGTCATCCTTTACATTGAAAATAAGGAAGAAACACCAATTGCTAAGCGTCCAAATCCTAAAAAAAATTCTTGTATACTTTGGGGAACTTAAAGACAGAGGTAACAGAAAAAGAATGAGGTCATTCCCACTTCGTATGAAGAAGTTATGAGCAAAATAGTCGAAAAAGAGATTCCACAAAACCTTGGGGGACAAAGAGCGTTATATAAGTAGACAATATTTATAATAATGGTTATTTTGAGTTTGGTGCCTATAAAATGGCACACCTTTGCCTTTGGTACCTAACTTTGTCGGAATTTGAGTTTGGTGTGGGTCCCAACCAAGCAGTTGACTTAACGGATGACTGGTGGACCGTTCACAAGCTGTGTTGGAGCATAACTTGTTGTTCGGACGCCCGCCAACTTTTGTAAATAAATACGTGTAAACAATCATTATTTAATTTAACTAGTTCACTAACACGGACCACGGTAGGGAAATCTCTCTAGATCATTTTCCAAACACGTTACGAGCGTTCCAGAGAAATAAAGCTGACTTATCTGACTGCCATGATAACTATGGATTTACATAAAATGGAAACAAATTTAATTAATAATATAATGATTAATTTGAAAAATTAATAGGGTCATTTGCATGGATTCATTTGTTCAATACAATAATGGTTAGATTGAAGGTTTAAGGAAACGACTATTGGGGTTTACATGAGAGATAGATTTTGGATGATTTACCGGTAAACAATGAAGGGAGCTATGCTTATACTTTGGATTTAATTTTGTGTAAACAGGTGGTCAAATGAGAAAATAACATTAGCTCAGTGTATGATTTGAGATTAGCAATGAAAGAAGATGCCAATGGTATTAACAATGGAACCTAAAACCTCGTGAATGAAAATCAACAACTCTCATTTCTCAAACATGGAGTATGTAGAAGATACGGCGCAGTTAGTGAATAAAACAGAGTTTAGAATTTTATTAGACATTTCACATTTTTAACTCAAAATTGGATGGTCAACACAGTCAATCAACGCCAATTCGTTGACTGGGCACCAAACTCAGATATTTACAAAGTTAGGCACCAAACGCGAAAGTGTACCATTTTATAGGAACCAAACTCGAAATATCCCCTCTAATAATGAACTTTTAATCTCTTAAAAAGGTCATAGATTACCTATAATAAAACATGGAAAGAAGGAGATAAGGTTTCCAACCGTTAATAACTTCTCAACGATTATGGGATCTTCTTTAAGCTAGATAATCATCGCAAAATTTGAATAAATTACCATAAACACAAATGACTCAAGGAAGTCCGCAGGCTTCGTTAGATGTCGGAACTCTATGATCAAGACCAAATCATGAAACAGAAAGACTCCCCTTTAATAGAAAATTTTCAGAAAAAATATTTCCTGCACAAATTACATTTCTAGAGGCTTGAAAGTCGAAAAAAGCTTGCATTTTTGATGCATTGACTCAAGGAAGTCCAGTGACTTCGTTAGAAGTCGAAATCTTAAAACCAAACTATAAACTAGATAAACTCATTTTTATTAAAAAAATTTCTAAAAAATGATTGCGGTAAACAATAATACATTTAAAGGCTCTACATGTTATCCAAATTGCATTTGTACGTATGTTGATTCCAAAAATAAAGAGGGAAGTCATCCTTTACATTGAAAATAAGGATTAAACACCAATCGCTAAGCGTCCAAATCCTAAAAAAAATTCTTGTATACTTTGGGGAACTTAAAGACAGAGGTAACAGAAAAAGAATGAGGTCATTCCCACTTCGTATGAAGAAGTTATGAGCAAAATAGTCGAAAAAGAGATTCCACAAAACCTTGGGGGACAAAGAGGGTTATATAAGTAGACAATATTTATAATAAGGGTTATTTTGAGTTTGGTGCCTATAAAATGACACATCTTTGCCTTTGGTACCTAACTTTGTCGGAATTTGAGTTTGGTGTGGGTCCCAACCAAGCAGTTGACTTAACGGATGACTGGTGGACCGTTCACAAGCTGTGTTGGAGCACAACTTGTTGCTCGCCCCCCCGGCCAAATTTTGTAAATAAATACGTGTCTTTATGAATAATTGTTTAAACAATCATTATTTAATTTAACTAGTTCAGTAACACGGACAACGATAGCGAAATCTATCTAGATCATTTTCCAAACACGTTACGAGCTTTCCAGAGACATAAGGTTGACTTATCTGACTGCCATGATAACTATGGATTTACATAAAATGGAAACAAATTTAATTAATAAAATAATGATTAATTTTAAAAATGAATAGGGTCATTTGCATGAATTCATTTGTTCACTACAATAATGGTTAGTTTGAAGGTTTAAGGAAACTATTATTGGGGTTTACATGAGAGATAGATTTTGGATGATTTACCGGTAAACAATGAAGGGAGCTATGCTTATACTTTGGATTTAATTTTGTGTAAACAGGTGGTCAAATGAGAAAATAACATTAGCTCAGTGTATGATTTGAGATTAGCAATGAAAGAAGATGGCAATGGTATTAACAATGGAACCTAAAACCTCGTGAATGAAAATCAACAACTCTCATTTCTCAAACATGGAGTATGTAGAAAATAAGGCGCAGTTAGTGAATAAAACGGAGTTTAGAATTTTATTAGACATTTCACATTTTTAACTCAAAATTGGATGGTCAACACGGTCAATCAACGCCAATTCGTTGACTGGGCACCAAACTCAGATATTTACAAAGTTAGGCACCAAACGCGAAAGTGTACCATTTTATAGGAACCAAACTCGAAATATCCCTTCTAATAATGAACTTCTAATCTCTTAAAAAGGTCATAGATTACCTATAATAAAACATGGAAAGAAGGAGATAAGGTTTCCAACCGTTAATAACTTCTCAACGATTATGGGATTTTCTTTAAGCTAGATAATCATCGCAAAATTTGAATAAAATATCATAAACACAAATGAATCAAGGAAGTCCATATGCTTCACTAGATGTCGTAACTCTATGATCAAGACCAAATCATGAATCAGAAAGACTCCCATTTTATAGAAAATGTTCAGAAAAAATATTTCCATCACAAATTACATGTCTAGAGGTTTGAGAGTCGAAAAAAGCTTGCATTTTGGATGCATTGACTCAAGGAAGTCCAGTGACTTCGTTAGAAGTCGAAATCCTTTTTTAAGCCAAACTATAAACTAGATGAACTTAGTTTTATTATAAATTTTTCTAAAAAATGATTTCGGTAAAAAATAATACATTTCAAGGCTCTACATGTTATGCAAATTGCATTTCTACGTATGTTGATTCCAAAAATAAAGAGGGAAGTCATCCTTTACATTGAAAATAAGGATGAAACACCAATTGTTAATCGCCCAAATCCTCAAAATTTTCTTGTATACTGTGGGGAACTGAATGAAAGAGGTAACATTAAAAGAATGAGGTCGTTCCCACTTCGTATGAAGAATTTATGGGCAAAATAGTCGAAGAAGAGATTACACAAAACCTTGGGGGACTAAGAGAGTTATATAAGTAGACAATATTTATAATAAGGTATATTTTGAGTTTGTTGCCTATAAAATAGCACACCTTTGCCTTTGGTACCTAACTTTGTAAGAATTTGAGTTTGATGAGGATCCCAGTCAAGCAGTTGAATTATCGGATGACTGGTTGACCGTTCACAAGCTGTGTTGGAGCACAACTTGTTGCTCGCCACCCTGCAATCTTTTTTAAATAAATACGTCAATAATTTTTTAAATAATAATTATTTAATTTAACTAATTTACTAACACGGACCACGGTAGGGAAATCTCTCTAGAGCATTTTTCAAACATGTTACGAGCGTTCCAGAGAAATAAGGTTGACATAATCTGATTGCCATGGTAACTATGGATTTACAGAAAATGGAAACAAATTTAAATAATACAATAATGATTAATTTTAAAAATGGATAGAGCCATTTACATGGAATCATTTGTTCAATATAATAATGGTTCGTTTGAAGGTTTAAGGAAACAATTATTGGGGTTTACATTAGAGATAGATTTTGGATGATTTACGGGTAAACAATGAAGGGAGCTATGCTTATACTTTGGATTTAATTTTGTGTAAACTGGTGGTCATATGAGAAAATAACAGTAGCTCAGTGTATGATTTTAGATTAGCAATGGAAGAAGATGGCGATGGTATTAAGAGTGGAACCTAAACCTCGTGAATGAAAATCAACAACTCTCATTTCTCAAACATGGAGTATGTAGAAGATAAGGTGCACTTAGTGAATAAAACGAAGTTAGAATTTTATTAGTAATTTCACAATTTTAATTCCAAATAGGATGGTCAACAGGGTCAATCAACGTCAATTCGTTGACTGGGCACCAAACTCAGATTTTAACAAAGTTAGGCACCAAACGCAAAAGTGTACCATTTTATAGGCACCAAACTCAAAATATCCCTTCAAATAATGAACTTTTAATCTCTTAAAAAGGTCCTTAATTACCTATAATGAAACATGGAAAGAAGGAGATAAGGTTTGCAACCGTTACTAACTTTTCATCGATTTTAGGATCTTCTGTAAGCTAGATAATCATTGCAAAATTTGAATAAAATATCATAAACACAAATGACTCAAGGAAGTCCACAGGCTTCGCTAGATGTCGGAACTCTATGATCAAGACCAAATCATGAAACAGAAAGACTCCCATTTTATAGAAAATGTTCAGAAAAAATATTTTCGTCACAAATTACATGTCTAGAGGCTTGAGAGTCGAAAAAAGCTTGCATTTTGGATGCATTGACTCAAGGAAGTCCAGTGACTTCGTTAGAAGTCGAAATCCTTTTTTAAGACAAACTAAAAACTAGATGAACTTTGTTTTATTATAAAATTTTCTAAAAAATGATTGCGGTAAAAAATAATACATTTAAAGGCTCTACATGTTATGCAAATTGCATTTCTACGTATGTTGATTCCAAAAATAAAGAGGGAAGTCATCCTTTACATTGAAAATAAGGATGAACCACCAATTGCTAAGCGTGGAAATCCTAAAAAATTTCCTGTAAACTTTGGGGAACTGAAAGACAGAGGTAACAGAAAAGAATGAGGTCATTCCCACTTCGTATGAAGAAGTTATGAGCAAAATAGTCGAAAAAGAGATTCCACAAAACCTTGGGGGACAAAGAGAGTTATATAAGTAGACAATATTTATAATAAGGAGTATTTTGAGTTTGGTGCCTATAAAATGGCACACCTTTGCCTTTGGTACCTAACTTTGTCGGAATTTTAGTTTGGTGTGGGTCCCAACCAAGCAGGTTACTTAACGGATGACTGGTGGACCGTTCACAAGCTGTGTTAGAGCACAACTTGTTGCTCGGCCCCCGCCAACTTTTTTAAATAAATACGTTTCTTTGTGAATAATTGTTTAAACAATCATTATTTAATTTAACTAGTTCATTAACACGGACCACGGTAGGGAAATCTCTCTAGATCATTTTCCAAACACGTTACGAGTGTTCCAGAGAAATAAGGCTGACTTATCTGACTGCCATGATAACTATGGATTTACATAAAGTGGAAACAAATTTAATTAATGCTATAATTATTAATTTGAAAAATGAATAGGGTCATTTACATGGATTCATTTGTTCAATACAATAATGGTTAGTTTGAAGGTTTAAGGAAACGATTATTGGGGTTTACATGAGAGATAGATTTTGGATGATTTACCGGTAAACAATGAAGGGAGATATGCTTATACTTTGGATTTAATTTTGTGTAAACAGGTGGTCATATGAGAAAATAACAGTAGCTCAGTGTAAGATTTGAGATTAGCGATGAAAGAAGATGGAAATGGTATTAAGAGTGGAACCTAAAACCTCGTGAATAAAAATAAACAACTCTAATTTCTCAAACATGGAGTAAGTAGAAGATAAGGCGCAGTAAGTGAATGAAACGGAATTTAGAATTTTATTATACATTTCACATTTTTAACTCTAAATTGGATGGTCAACACGGTCAATCAACGCCAATTCGTTAACTGGGCACCAAACTTAGATATTGACAAAGTTAGGCACCAAACGCGAAAGTGTACCATTTTATAGACACCAAACTCGAAATATCCCTTCTAATAATGAACTTCTAATCTTTTAAAAAGGTCATAGATTACCTATAATAAAACATGTAAAGAAGGAGATAAAGTTTGCAACGGTTAATAACTTTTTAACGATTATGGGATCTTCTTTAAGCTAGATAATCATTGCAAAATTTGAATAAAATACCATAAACACAAATGACTCAAGGAAGTCCGCAGGCTTCGTTAGATGTCGGAACTCTATGATCAAGACCAAATCATGAAACAGAAAGACTCCTCTTTAATAGAAAATTTTCACAAAAAATATTTCCTGCACAAATTACATGTCTAGAGGCTTGAGAGTCGAAAAAAGCTTGCATTTTGGATGCATTGACTCAAGGAAGTCCAGTGACTTCGTTAGAAGTCGAAATCCTTTTTTTAAAACCAAACTATAAACTAGATAAACTCATTTTTTTTATAAAATTTTCTAAAAAATGATTGTGGTAAAAAATAATACATTTAAGAGCTCTACATGTTATCCAAATTGCATTTCTGCGTATGTTGATTCCAAAAATAAAGAGGGAAGTCATCCCTTACATTGAAAATAAGGATGACACACCAATTCCTAAGCGTCGAAATCCTAAAAATTTTCCTGTAAACTTTGGGGAACTGAAGGACAGAGGTAACAGAAAAAGAATGAGGTCATTCCCACTTCGTATGAAGAAGTTATGAGCAAAATAGTCGACAAAGAGATTCCACAAAACCTTGGGGGACAAAGAGAGTTATATAAGTAGACAATATTTATAATAAGGGGTATTTTGAGTTTGGTGCCTATAAAATGGCACACCTTTGCCTTTGGTACCTAACTTTGTCGGAATTTTAGTTTGGTGTGGGTCCCAACCAAGCAGGTTACTTAACGGATGACTGGTGGACCGTTCACAAGCTGTGTTATAGCACAACTTGTTGCTCGGCCCCCGCCAACTTTTGTAAATAAATACGTTTCTTTGTGAATAATTGTTTAAATAATCATTATTTAATTTAACTAGTTCATTAACACAGACCACGGTAGGGAAATCTCTCTAGATCATTTTCCAAACACGTTACGAGCATTCCAGAGAAATAAGGCTGACTTATCTGACTGCCATGATAACTATGGATTTACATAAAATGGAAAAAAAATTAATTAATACAATAATGATTAATTTGAAAAATGAATAGGGTCATTTACATGGATTCATTTGTTCAATACAATAATGGTTAGTTTGAATGTTTAAGGAAACGATTATTGGGGTTTACATGAGAGATAGATTTTGGATGATTTACCGGTAAACAATGAAGGAAGCTATGCTTATACTTTGGATTTAATTTTGTGTAAACAGGTAGTCATATGAGAAAATAACAGTAGCTCAGTGTATGATTTGAGATAAGCGATGAAAGAAGATGGAAATGGTATTAAGAGTGGAACCTAAAACCTCGTGAATAAAAATCAACAACTCTCATTTCTCAAACATGGAGTATGTAGAAGATAAGGCGCAGTAAGTGAATGAAACGGAATTTAGAATTTTATTATACATTTCACATTTTTAACTCTAAATTGGATGGTCAACACGGTCAATCAACGCCAATTCGTTGACTGGGCACCAAACTCAGATATTGACAAAGTTAGGCACCAAACGCGAAAGTGTACCATTTTATAGGCACCAAACTCGAAATATCCCTTCTAATAATGAACTTCTAATCTTTTAAAAAGGTCATAGATTACCTATAATAAAACATGGAAAGAAGGAGATAAAGGTTGCAACGGTTAATAACTTCTTAACGATAATGGGATCTTCTTTAAGCTAGATAATCATCACAAAATTTGAATAAAATACCATAAACACAAATGACTCAAGGAAGTCCTCAGGTTTCGTTAGATGTTGGAACTCTATGATCAAGACCAAATCATGAAACAGAAAGACTCCTCTTTAATAGAAAATTTTCATAAAAAATACTTCCTGCACAAATTACATGTCTAGAGGCTTGAGAGTCGAAAAAAGCTTGCATTTTGGATGCATTGACTCAAGGAAGTCCAGTGACTTCGTTAGAAGTCGAAATCCTTTTTTTTAAAACCAAACTATAAAATAGATAAACTCATTTTTATTATAAAATTTTCTAAAAAATGATTGTGGTAAAAAATAATATATTTAAGAGCTCTACATGTTATCCAAATTGCATTTCTGCGTATGTTGATTCCCAAAATAAAGAGGGATGTCATCCCTTACATTGAAAATAAGGATGAAACACCAATTGCTAAGCATCCAAATCCTAAAAAATTTCCTGTAAACTGTGTGGAACTGAAAGACAGAGGTAACGGAAAAAGAATGATGCCATTCCCACTTCGTATGAAGAAGTTATGAGCAAAATAGTCGAAAAAGAGATTACACAAAACCTTGGGGGACAAAGAGAGTTATATAAGTAGACAATATTTATAATAAGGGGTATTTTGAGTTTGGTGCCTATAAAATGGCACACCTTTGCCTTTGGTGCCTAACTTTGTCGGAATTTGAGTTTGGTGTGGGTCCCAACCAAGCAGTTGACTTAACGGATGACTGGTGGACCGTTCACAAGATATGTTAGAGCACAACTTGTTGCTCGGCCCCCCGCCAACTTTTGTTAATAAATACGTGTCTTTGTGAATAATTGTTTAAACAATCATTATTTAATTTAACTAGTTCACTAACACGGACCACAGTAGGGAAATCTCTCTAGATCATTTTCCAAACACGTTACGAGCGTTCCAGAGAAATAAGGCTGACTTATCAGACTGCCATGATAACTATGGATTTACATAAAGTGGAAACATGAGACCATGAGACCAATCGGAATAAATTTTAACACTTGGATAGAAATATGTGTGTGTTTTCCCTGTCTTCGTCGCCTAAAAAAGAGTGGAATGCAGGACCCGTGGGAACTATCATGTAATCAGCTGACAAGAAGCATGCGCTTAGATTAAAAATATCTATTAATGCAGTTAAAAAAAAATCGAAAAAGAACGAGAAATTGTTCTATATAGTCAACCACTGGTTCCCTGTATATGCCAGTTTGTTGATCTAGATTTAGGTTATCGACCACTGGTTCCCTTGTATACGCCAGTTTGTTGATATTAGTCAGACCAGTATATCAATCCATTAGGATAGGTTCATTTTGGCAGTGGCCTTCAGACAGATATGAGAAACATTGTTCACTTAGTCAACATCAAAATCATCTATGTTTTTCTATATCCATCTCTTAATCTTTCCATGTGTTAAGTATTGACTCAGAATACGATGTCCATTGTGAAACTATCTTAGTAGAGCTCTGTCACTTATATATGAATTTTAGTATGCTTGAGTGCAAACTCGTGTGGAACCTAATATGCATGAGAGATATATTTTGGATGATTTACCAGGTGAATAATTGTTTGAACAATCATTATTTAATTTAACTAGTTCACTAACACGGACCACGGTAGGGAAATCTCTCTAGATCATTTTCCAAACACGTTACGAGCGTTCTAGAGAAATAAGGCTGACTTATCTGACTGACATGATAACTATGGATTTACATAAAGTGAAAACAAATTTAATTAATGCAATAATGATTAATTTGAAAAATGAATAGGGTCATTTACATGGATTCATTTGTTCAATACAATAATGGTTAGTTTGAAGGTTTAAGGAAACGATTATTGGGGTTTACATGAGAGATATATTTTGGATGATTTACCGGTAAACAATGAAGGGAGATATGCTTATACTTTGGATTTAATTTTTTGTAAACAGGTGGTCATATGAGAAAATAACAGTAGCTCAATGTATGATTTGAGATTAGCAATGAAAGAAGATGGCAATGGTATTAAGAGTGGAACCTAAAACCTCGTGAATAAAAATCAACAACTCTCATTTCTCAAACATGGAGTATGTAGAAGATAAGGCGCAGTTAGTGAATGAAACGGAGTTTAGAATTTTATTAGAAATTTCACATTTTTAACTCTAAATTGGATGGTCAACACGGTCAATCATGCCAATTCGTTGACTGGGCACCAAACTCAGATATTGACAAAGTTTGGCACCAAACGCTAAAGTGTACCATTTTATAGGCACCAAACTCGAAATATCCCTTCTAAAAATGAACTTCTAAACTTTTAAAAAGGTCATAGATTACCTATAATAAAACATGGAAAGAAGGAGATAAGGTTTGCAACCGTTAATAAATTCTCAACGATTATGGGAACTTCTTTAAGCTAGATAATCATTGCAAAATTTTAATAAAATACCATAAACACAAATGACTCAAGGAAGTCGTCAGGCTTCGTTAGATGTCGGAACTCTATGATCAAGATCAAATCATGAAACAGAAAGACTCCCCTTTAATAGAAAATTTTCATAAAAAATATTTCCTGCACAAATTACATGTCTAGAGGCTTGAGAGTCGAAAAAAGCTTGCATTTTGGATGCATTGACTCAAGGAAGTCCAGTGACTTCGTTAGAAGTCAAAATAATTTTTTTAAAACCAAACTATAAACTAGATAAACTCATTTTTATTATAAATTTTCTTAAAAATGATTGTGGTAAAAAATAATACATTTAAAAGCTCTACATGTTGTCCAAATTGCATTTCTACGTATGTTGATTCCAAAAATAAAGAGGGAAGTCATCTTTTACATTGAAAATAAGGATGAAACACCAATTGTTAAGCGTCCAAAACCTAAATTGTTTTCATGTATACTGTGGGGAACTGAAAGACAGAGGTAACAGAAAAAGAATGAGGTCATTCCCACTTCGTATGAAGAAGTTATGAGATAAATAGTCGAAAAAGAGATTACACAAAACCTTGGGGGACAAAGAGAGTTATATAAGTAGACAATATTTATAATAAGGGGTATTTTGAGTTTGGTGCCTATAAAATGGCACACCTTTGCCTTTGGTACCTAACTTTGTCGGAATTTGAGTTTGGTGTGGGTCCCAATCAAGCAGTTGACTTAACGGATGACTGGTGGACCGTTCACAAGCTGTGTTGGAGCACAACTTGTTGCTCGGACCCCTGCCAACTTTTGTAAATAAATACGTGTCTTTGTGAATAATTGTTTAAATAATCATTATTTAATTTAACTAGTTCACTAACACGGACCACGGTAGGGAAATCTCTCTAGATCATTTTCCAAACACGTTACAAGCGTTCCAGAGAAATTAGGCTGACTTATCTGACTGCCATGATAACTATGGATTTACATAAAGTGGAAACAAATTTAATTAATGCAATAATGATTAATTTGAAAAATGAATAGGGTCATTTACATGGATTCATTTGTTCAATACAATAATGGTTAGTTTGAAGGTTTAAGGAAACGATTATTTGGGTTTACATGAGAGATAGATTTTGGATGATTTACCGGTAAACAATCAAGGGAGCTATGCTTATACTTTGGATTTAATTTTTTGTAAACAGGTGGTCATATGAGAAAATAAGAGTAGATCAGTGTATGATTTGAGATTAGCAATGAAAGAAGATGGCAATGGTATTAAGAGTGGAACCTAAAACCTCGTGAATGAAAATCAACAACTCTCATTTCTCAAACATGGAGTATGTAGAAGATAAGGCGCAGTTAGTGAATAAAACGGAGTTTAGAATTTTATTATACATTTCACATTTTTAACTCTAAATTTGATGGTCAACATCGTCAATCAATGCCAATTCGTTGATTGGGCACCAAACTCAGATATTGACAAAGTTAGGCACCAAACGCGAAAGTGTACCATTTTATAGGCACCAAACTCGAAATATCCCTTCTAATAATGAACTTCTAATCTCTTAAAAAGGTCATAGATTACCTATAATAAAACATGGAAAGAAGGAGATAAGGTTTGCAACCATTAATAACTTCTCAACGATTATGGGATCTCCTTTAAGCTAGATAATCATTGCAAAATTTGAATTAAATACCATAAACACAAATGACTCAAGGAAGTCCGTAGGCTTCGTTAGATGTCGGAACTCTATGATCAAGACCAAATCATGAAACAGAAAGACTCCCCTTTAATAGAAAATTTTCAGAAAAAATATTTCATGCACAAATTACATGTCTAGAGGCTTGAGAGTCGAAAAAATCTTGTATTTTGGATGCATTGACTCAAGGAAGTCTAGTGACTTCGTTAGAAGTCGAAATCCTCTTTTTAAAACAAAACTATAAACTAGATAAACTCATTTTTGTTATAAAATTTTAAAAAAAAATGATTGTGGTAAAAAATAATACATTTAAAGGCTCTACATGTTATCCAAATTGGATTTCTACGTATGTTGATTCCAAAAATAAAGAGGGAAGTCATCCCTTACATTGAAAATAAGGATGAAACACCAATTGCTAAGCGTACGAATCCTTAATAATTTCCTGTATACTGTGGGAAACTGAAAGACAGAGGTAACAAATAAAGAATGAGGTCATTCCCACTTCGTATGAAGAAGTTATGAGCAAAATAGTCGAAAAAGAGATTACACAAAACCTTGGGGGACAAAGAGAGTTATATAAGTAGATAATATTTATAATAAGGGGTATTTTGAGTTTGGTGCCTATAAAATGGCACACCTTTGCCTTTGGTACCTAACTTTGTCGGAATTTGAATTTGGCGTGGGTCCCAATCTAGCAGTTGACTTAACGGATGACTGGTGGACCGTTCACAAGTTGTTTTCGAGCACAACTTGTTGCTCGGCCCCCCGCCAACTTTTGTAAATAAATACGTGTCTTTGTGAATAATTGTGTAAACAATCATTATTTAATTTAACTAGTTCACTAACACGGACCACGGTAGGGAAATCTCTCTTGATCATTTTCCAAACACGTTACGAGCGTTCCAGAGAAATAAGACTAACTTATCAGACTGCCCTGATAACTATGGATTTACACAAAATGGAAACAAATTTAATTAATACAATAATGATTACTTTGAAAAATGAATAGGGTCATTTACATGGATTCATGTGTTCAATACAATAATGGTTAGTTTGAAGGTTTAAGGAAACGATTATTGGTGTTTACATGAGAGATAGATTTTGGATGATTTACCGGTAAACAATGAAGGGAGCTATGCTTATACTTTGGATTTAATTTTGTTAAACAGGTGATTATATAAGAAAATAACAGTACCTCAGTGTATGCTTTGAGATTAGCAATGAAAGAAGATGGCAATGGTATTAAGAGTGGAACCTAAAACCTCGTGAATGAAAATCAACAACTCTCATTTCTCAAACATGGAGTATGTATAAGATAAGGCGCAGTTAGTGAATAAAACGGAGTTTAGAATTTTATTAGACATTTCACATTTTTAACTCTAATTTGGATGGTCAACACGGTGTCAATCAACGCCAATTCGTTGACTGGGCAACAAACTCAGATATTGACAAAGTTAGGCACCAAACGCGAAAGTGTACCATTTTATAGGCACCAAACTCGAAATATCCCTTCTAATAATGAACTTCTAATATCTTAAAAAGGTCATAGATTACCTATAATAAAACATGGAAAGAAGGAGATAAGGTTTACAACAGTTAATAACTTCTCAACGATTATGGGATCTTCTTTAAGCTAGATAATCATTGCAAAATTTGAATAAAATACCATAAACACAAATGACTCAAGGAAGTCCGCAGGCTTCGTTAGATGTCAGAACTCTATGACCAAGACCAAATCATGAAACAGAAAGACTCCCCTTTAATAGAAAATTTTCAGAAAAATATTTCCTGCACAAATTACATGTCTAGAGGCTTGAGAATCGAAAAAATCTTGCATTTTGGATGCATTGACTCAAGGAAGTCCGCAGGCTTCGTTAGATGTCAGAACTCTATGACCAAGACCAAATCATGAAACAGAAAGACTCCCCTTTAATAGAAAATTTTGAGAAAAATATTTCCTGCACAAATTACATGTCTAGAGGCTTGAGAATCGAAAAAATCTTGCATTTTGGATGCATTGACTCAAGGAAGTCCAGTGACTTCGTTAGAAGTCGAAATCCTTTTTTTAAAACCAAACTATAAACTAGATAAACTCATTTTTATTATAAAATTTTCTAAAAAATGATTGTGGTAAAAAAATAATACATTTAAAGGCTCTACGTGTTATCCAAATTGGGTTTCTACGTATGTTGTTTCCAAAAATAAAGAGGGAAGTCATCCTTTACTTTGAAAATAAGGATGAAACACCAATTGTTAACCGTCCAAAACCTAAATTTTTTTTCCTGTATACTGGGGAAACTTCAAGACAGAGGTAACAGATAAAGAATGAGGTCATTCCCACTTCGTATGAAGAAGTTATGAGCAAAATAATCGAAAAAGAGATTACACAAAACCTTGGGGGACAAAGTGAGTTATATAAGTAGACAATATTTATAATAAGGGGTATTTTGAGTTTGGTGCCTATAAAATGGCACACCTTTGCCTTTAGTACCTAACTTTGTCGGAATTTGAGTTTGGTGTAGGTCCCAATCAAGCAGTTGACTTAACGGATGACTGGTGGACCGTTCACAAGCTGTGTTGGAGCACAACTTGTTGCTCGGCCCCCCTCCAACTTTTGTAAATAAATACGTGTCTTTGTGAAAAATTGTTTAAACAATCATTATTTAATTTAACTAGTTCACTAACACGAACAAAGGTAGGGAAATCTCTCTAGATCATTTTCCAAACACGTTACGAGCGTTCCAGAGAAATAAGGCTGACTTATCTGACTTCCATGATAACTATGTATTTACATAAAGTGGAAAAAAATTTAATTAATGCAATAATGATTAATTTGAAAAATGAATAGGGTCATTTACATGGATTCATGTGTTCAATACAATAATGGTTAGTTTGAAGGTTTTAAGGAAACGATTATTGAGGTTTACATGAGAGATAGATTTTGGATGATTTACCGGTAAACAATGAAGGGAGCTATGCTTATACTTTGGATTTAATTTTGCGTAAACAGGTGGTCATATGAGAAAATAACAGTAGCTCAGTGTATGATTTGAGATTAGCAATGAAAGAAGATGGCAATGGTATTAAGAGTGGCACCCTAAAACCTCGTGAATGAAAATCAACAACTCTCATTTCTCAAACATGGAGTATGTAGAAGATAGGGCGCAGTTAATGAATAAAACGGAGGTCAGAATTTTATTAGACATTTCACATTTTTAACTCTAAATTGGATGGTCAACACGGTCAATCAACGCCAATTCGTTGACTGGGCACCAAACTCAGATATTGACAAAATTAGGCACCAAACGCGAAAGTGCACCATTTTATAGGCACCAAACTCGAAATATCCCTTCTAATAATGAACTTCTAATATTTTATAAAGGTCATAGATTACCTATAATAAAACATTGAAAGAATGAGATAAGGTTTTCAACCGTTAATAACTTCTCAACGATTATGGGATCTTCTTTAAGCTAGATAATCATTGCAAAATTTGAATAAAATACCATAAACACAAATGACTCAAGGAAGTCCGCAGGCTTCGTTAGATGTCGGAACTCTATGATCAATACAAAATCATGAAACAGAAATACTCCCCTTTAATAGAAAATTTTCAGAAAAAATATTCTCTGCATAAATTACATGTCTAGAGGCTTGAGAGTAGAAAAAAGCTTGCATTTTGGATGCATTGACTCAAGGAAGTCCAGTGACTTCGTTAGAAGTCGAAATCCTTTTCTTAAAACCAAACTATAAACTAGATAAACTCATTTTTATTATATATTTTCAAAAAAATGATTTTGGTAAATAATAATACATTTAAAGGCTCTACATTTTATCCAAATTGCATTTCTACGTATGTTGATTCCAAAAATAACGAGGGAAGTCATCCTTTACATTGAAAATAAGGATAAAACACCAATTGCTAAGCGTCCAAATCCTAAAAATTTAATTAATGCAATAATGATTAATTTGAAAAATGAATAGGGTCATTTACATGGATTCATTTGTTCAATACAATAATGGTTATTTTGAAGGTTTAAGGAAACGTTTATTGAGGTTTACATGAGAAATAGATTTTTGATGATTTACCGGTAAACAATGAAGGGAGCTATGCTTATACTTTGGATTTAATTTTGTGTAAACAGGTGGTCATATGAGAAAATAAGGGTAGCTCAGTGTATGATTTGAGATTAGCAATGAAAGAAGATGGCAATGGTATTAAGAGTGGAACCTAAAACCTCGTGAATGAAAATCAACAACTTTCATTTCTCAAACATGAAGTATGTAGAAGATAGGGTGCAGTTAGTGAATAAAACGAAGGTTAGAATTTTATTAGACATTTCATATTTTTAGCTCTAAATTGGATGGTCAACACGGTCAATCAACGCCAATTCGTTGACTTGGCACCAAACTCAGATATTGACAAAGTTTGGCACCAAACGCGAAAGTTTACCATTTTAGAGGCACCAAACTCGAAATATCCCTTCTAATAATAAACTTCTAATCTTTTAAAAAGGTCATAGATTACCTATAATAAAACATGGAAAGAAGAAGATAAGGTTTTCAACCGTTAATAACTTCTCAACGATTAAGGGATCTTCTTTAAGCTAGATAATCATTTCAAAATTTGAACAAATACCATAAACACAAATGACTCAAGGAAGTCCGCAGGCTTCGTTAGATGTCGGAACTCTATGATCAAGACCAAATCATGAAACAGAAATACTCCCCTTTAATAGAAAATTTTCAGAAAAAATATTCCCTGCACAAATTACATGTCTAGAGGCTTGAGAGTCGAAAAAAGCTTGCATTTTGGATGCATTGACTCAAGGAAGTCCAGTGACTTCGTTAGAAGTCGAAATCCTTTTTTTAAAACCAAACTATAAACTAGATAAACTCATTTTTATTATAAAATTTTCTAAAAAATGATTGTGGTAAATAATAATACATTTAAAGGCTCTACATGTTATCCAAATTGCATTTCTACGTATGTTGATTCCAAAAATAAAGAGGGAAGTCATCTTTTACATTGAATATAAGGATGAAACACCAATTGTTAAGCGTCCAAAACCTAAATTGTTTTCCTGTATACTGTGGGGAACTGAAAGACAGAGGTAAATGAAAAAGAATGAGGTCATTCCCACTTCGTATGAAGAAGTTATGAGCAAAATAGTCGAAAAAGAGATTACACAAACCCTTGGGGGACAAAGAGAGTTATATAAGTAGACAATATTTATAATAAGGGGTATTTTGAGTTTGGTGCCTATAAAATGTCACACCTTTGCCTTTGGTACCTAAATTTGTCGGAATTTGAGTTTGTTGTGGGTCCAAATCAAGCAGTTGACTTAACAGATGACTGGTGGACCGTTTACAAGCTGTGTTGGAGCACAACTTGTTGCTCGGCCCCCCGCCAACTTTTGTAAATAAATACGTGTCTTTGTGAATAATTTTTTAACCAATCATTATTTAATTTAACTAGTTCACTAACACGGACCACGATAGGGAAATCTCTCTAGGTCATTTTCCCAACACGTTACGAGCATTCCAGAGAAATAAGGCTGACTTATCTGACTTCCATGATAACTATGGCATAAAATGGAAACAAATTTAATTAATACAATAATGATTAATTTGAAAAATGAATAGGGTCATTTACATGGATTCATTTGTTCAATACAATAATGGTTATTTTGAAGGTTTAAGGAAACGATTATTGGGGTTTACATGAGAAATAGATTTTTGATGATTTATTGGTAAACAATGAAGGGTGCTATGCTTATACTTTGGATTTAATTTTGTGTAAACAGGTGGTCATATGAGAAAATAAGGGTATCTCAGTGTATGATTTGAGATTAGGAATGAAAGAAGATGGCAATGGTATTAAGAGTGGAACCTAAAACCTCGTGAATGAAAATCAACAACTCTCATTTCTCAAACATGGAGTATGTAGAAGATAGGGCTCAGTTAGTGAATAAAACGGAGGTTAGAATTTTTTTAGACATTTCACATTTTTAACTCTAAATTGGATGGTCAACACGGTCAATCAACGCCAATTCGTTGACTGGGCACCAAACTCTGTTTTTGAAAAAATTAGGCACCAAACGCGAAAGTGTACCATTTTATAGGCACCAAACTCGAAATATCCCTTCTAATAATGAACTTCTAATCTTTTAAAAAGGTCATAGATTACCTACAATAAAACATTGAAATAATGAGATAAGGTATTCAACCGTTAATAACTTCTCAACGATTATGGGATCTTCTTTAAGCTAGATAATCATTATAAAATACCATAAACACAAATGACTCAAGGAAGTCCGCAGGCTTCGTTAGATGTCGGAACTCTATGATCAAGACCAAATCATGAAACAGAAATACTCCCCTTTAATAGAAAATTTTCAGAAAAAATATTCCCTGCACAAATTACATGTCTAGAGGCTTGAGAGTCGAAAAAAGCTTGCATTTTGGATGCATTGACTCAAGGAAGTCCAGTGACTTCGTTAGAAGTCGAAATCCTTTTTTTAAAACTAAACTATAAACTAGATAAACTCATTTTTATAATAAAATTTTTTAATAAATGATGGTGGTAAATAATAATACATTTAAAGGCTCTTCATGTTATCCAAATTGCATTTCTACGTATGTTGATTCCAAAAATAAAGAGGGAAGTCATCTTTTACATTGAAAATAAGGATGAAACACCAATTTTTAAGCGTCCAAAACCTAAATTGTTTTCCTGTATACTGTGGGGAACTGAAAGACAGAGGTAACAGAAAAAGAATGAGGTCATTCCCACTTCGTATGAAGAAGTTATGAGCAAAATAGTCGAAAAAGAGATTACACAACCCCTTGGAGGACAAAGAGAGTTATATAAGTAAAAAATATTTATAATAAGGGGTATTTGGAGTTTGGTGCCTATAAAATGGCACACCTTTGCCTTTGGTACCTAACTTTGTCAGAATTTGAGTTTCGTGTGGGTCCCAATCAAGCAGTTGACTTAACGGATGATTGGTGGACCGTTCACAAGCTGTGTTGGAGCACAATTTGTTGCTCGGCCCCCCGCCAAGTTTTGTAAATAAATACGTGTCTTTGTGAATAATTGTTTAAACAATCATTATTTAATTTAATTAGTTCACTAACACGGACCACGGTAGGGAAATCTCTCTAGATCATTTTCCAAACACGTTACGAGTGTTCAGGAGAAATAAGGCTGACTTATGACTTCCACGATAACTATGGATTTACATAAAATGGAAAAAAATTTAATTAATACAATAATGATTAATTTGAAAAATGAATAGGGTCATTTACATGGATTCATTTGTTCAATACAATAATGGTTAGTTTGAAGGTTTAAGGAAACGATTATTGGGGTTTACATGAGAAATAGATTTTTAATGATTTACCGGTAAATAATGAAGGGAGCTATGCTTATACTTTGGATTTAATTTTGTGTAAACAGGTGGTCATATGAGAAAATAAGGGTAGCTCAGTGTATGATTTGAGATTACCAATGAAAGAAGATGGCAATGGTATTAAGAGTGGAACCTAAAACCTCGTGAATGAAAATCAACAACTTTCATTTCTCAAACATGGAGTATGTAGAAGATAGGCCGCAGTTAGTGAATAAAACGGAGGTTAGAATTTTATTAGACATTTCACATTTTTAACTCTAAATTGGATGGTCAACACGGTCAATCAACGCCAATTCGTAACCTGGGCACCAAACTCAGATATTGACAAAATTACGCACCAAACGCGAAAGTGTACCATTTTATAGGCACCAAACTCGAAATATCCCTTTTAATAATGAACTTCTAATCTTTTATAAAGGTCATAGATTACCTATAATAAAACATTCAAAGAATGAGATAAGGTTTTCAACCGTTAATAACTTCTCAACGATTATGGGATCTTCTTTAAGCTAGATAATCATTGCAAAATTTGAATAAAATACCATAAACACAAATGACTCAAGGAAGTCCGCAGGCTTCGTTAGATGTCGGAACTCTATGATCAAGAAAAAATCATGAAACAGAAAGACTACCCTTTAATAGAAAATTTTCAGAAAAAATATTCCCTGCATAAATTACATGTCTAGAGGCTTGAGAGACGAAAAAAGCTTGCATTTTGGATGCATTGACTCAAGGAAGTCCAGTGACTTCGTTAGAAGTCGAAATCCTTTTTTTAAAACCAAACTATAAACTAGATAAACTCATTTTTATTATATATTTTCTAAAAAATGTTTGTGGTAAATAATAATACATTTAAAGGCTCTACATTTTATCCAAATTGCATTTCTACGTATGTTGATTCCAAAAATAACGAGGGAAGTCATCCTTTACATTGAAAATAAGGATAAAACACCAATTGCTAAGCGTCCAAATCCTAAAAATTTAATTAATGCAATAATGATTAATTTGAAAAATGAATAGGGTCATTTACATGGATTCATTTGTTCAATACAATAATGGTTAGTTTGAAGGTTTAAGGAAACGATTATTGAGGTTTACATGAGAAATAGATTTTTGATTATTTACCGGTAAACAATGAAGGGAGCTATGCTTATACTTTGGATTTAATTTTGTGTAAACAGGTGGTCATATGAGAAAATAAGGGTAGCTCAGTGTATGATTTGAGATTAGCAATGAAAGAAGATGGCAATGGTATTAAGAGTGGAACCTAAAACCTCGTGAATGAAAATCAACAACTTTCATTTCTCAAACATGGAGTATTTAGAAGATAGGGTGCAGTTAGTGAATAAAACGAAGGTTAGAATTTTATTAGACATTTCATATTTTTAGCTCTAAATTGGATGGTCAACACGGTCAATCAACGCCAATTCGTTGACTTGGCACCAAACTCAGATATTGACAAAGTTAGGCACCAAACGCGAAAGTTTACCATTTTAGAGGCACCAAACTCGAAATATCCCTTCTAATAATGAACTTCTAATCTTTTATAAAGGTCATAGATTACCTATAATAAAACATGGAAAGAAGAAGATAAGGTTTTCAACCGTTAATAACTTCTCAACGATTAAGGGATCTTCTTTAAGCTAGATAATCATTGCAAAATTTGAATAAAATACCATAAACACAAATGACTCAAGGAAGTCCGCAGGCTTCGTTAGATGTCGGAACTCTATGATCAAGACCAAATCATGAAACAGAAATATTCCCCTTTAATAGAAAATTTTCAGAAAAAATATTCCCTGCACAAATTACATGTCTAGAGGCTTGAGAGTCGAAAAAAGCTTGCATTTTGGATGCATTGACTCAAGGAAGTCCAGTGACTTCGTAAGAAGTCGAAATCCTTTTTTTAAAACCAAACTATAAACTAGATAAACTCATTTTTATTATAAAATTTTCTAAAAAATGATTGTGGTAAATAATAATACATTTAAAGGCTCTACATGTTATCCAAATTGCATTTCTACATATGTTGATTCCAAAAATAAAGAGGGAAGTCATCTTTTACATTGAATATAAGGATGAAACACCAATTGTTAAGCGTCCAAAACCTAAATTGTTTTCCTGTATACTGTGGGGAACTGAAAGACAGAGGTAACAGAAAAAGAATGAGGTCATTCCCACTTCGTATGAAGAAGTTATGAGCAAAATAGTCGAAAAAGAGATTACACAAACCCTTGGGGGACAAAGAGAGTTATATAAGTAGACAATATTTATAATAAGGGGTATTTTGAGTTTGGTGCCTATAAAATGGCACACCTTTGCCTTTGGTACCTAACTTTGTCAGAATTTGAGTTTCGTGCGGGTCCCAATCAAGCAGTTGACTTAACAGATGACTGGTGGACTGTTCACAAGCTGTGTTGGAGCACAACTTGTTGCTCGGCCCCCCGCCAAGTTTTTTAAATAAATACGTGTCTTTGTGAATAATTGTTTAAACAATCATTATTTAATTTAATTAGTTCACTAACACGGACCACGGTAGGGAAATCTCTCTAGATCATTTTCCAAACACGTTACGAGCGTTCAGGAGAAATAAGGCTGACTTATCTGACTTCCACGATAACTATGGATTTACATAAAATGGAAACAAATTTAATTAATACAATAATGATTAATTTGAAAAATGAATAGGGTCATTTACATGGATTCATTTGTTCAATACAATAATGGTTAGTTTGAAGTTTTAAGGAAACGATTATTAGGGTTTACATGAGAAATAGATTTTTGATGATTTACCGGTAAACAATGAAGGGAGCTATGCTTATACTTTGGATTTAATTTTGTGTAAACAGGTGGTCATATGAGAAAATAACGGTGGCTTAGTGTATGATTTGAGATTAGCAATGAAAGAAGATGGCAATGGTATTAAGAGTGGAACCTAAAACCTCGTGAATGAAAATAAACAACTCTAATTTCTCAAACATGGAGTATGTACAAGATAGGGCGCAGTTAGTGAATAAAACGGAGGTTAGAATTTTATTACACATTTCACATTTTTAACTCTAAATTGGATGGTCAACACGGTCAATAACCGCCAATTTGTTGATTGGGCACCAAACTCAGATATTGACAAAGTTAGGCACCAAACGCGAATGTGTACCATTTTATAGGAACCAAACTCAAAATATCCCTTCTAATAATGAACTTCTAATCTTTTAAAAAGGTCATAGATTACCTATAATAAAACATGGAAAGAAGGAGATAAGGTTTGCAACCGTTAATAACTTCTCAACGATAATGGGATCTTCTTTAAGCTAGATAATCATTGCAAAATTTGAATAAAATACCATAATCACAAATGCCTCAACGAAGTCCGCAGGCTTCGTTAGATGTCGGAACTCTATGATCAAGACCAAATCATGAAACAGAAAGACTCCCCTTTAATAGAAAATTTTCAGAAAAATATTCCCTGCATAAATTACATGTCTAGAGGCTTGAGAGTCGAAAAAAGCTTGCATTATGGATGCATTGACTCAAGGAAGTCCAGTGACTTCGTTAGAAGTCGAAATCCTTTTTTTAAAAACCAAACTATAAACTAGATAAACTCATTTTTTCTAAAAAAATGATTGTGGTAAAAAATAATACATTTAAAGGCTCTACATGTTATCCAAATTGCATTTCTACGTATGTTGATTCCAAAAATAAAGAGGGAAGTCATCTTTTACATTGAAAATAAGGATGAAACACCAATTTTTAAGCGTCCAAAACCTAAATTGTTTTCCTGTATACTGTGGGGAACTGAAAGACAGAGGTAACAGAAAAAGAATGAGGTCATTCCCACTTCGTATGAAGAAGTTATGAGCAAAGTAGTTGAAAAAGAGATTACACAAACCCTTGGGGGACAAAGAGAGTTATATAAGTAGAAAATATTTATAATAAGGGGTATTTTGAGTTTGGTGCCTATAAAATGGCACACCTTTGCCTTTGGTTCCTAACTTTGTCGGAATTTGAGTTTGGTGTGGGTCCCAATCAAGCAGTTGACTTAACGGATGACTGGTGGACCGTTCACAAGCTGTTTTGGAGCACAACTTGTTGCTCGGACCCCCGCCAACTTTTGTAAATAAATACGTGTCTTTGTGAATAATTGTTTAAACAGTCATTATTTAATTTAACTAGTTCACTAACAGGGACCACGATAGGGAAATCTCTCTAGATCATTTTCCAAACACGTTACGAGCGTTCCGGAGAAATAAGGCTGACTTATCTGACTGCCATGATAACTATGGACTTACATAAAATGGAAACAAATTTAAGTAATAAAATAATGTTTAATTTGAAAAATGAATAAGGTCATTTACATGGATTCATTTGTTCAATACAATAATGGTTAGTTTGAAGGTTTAAGGAAACGATTATTGGGGTTTACATGAGAGATAGATTTTGGATGATTTACCGGTAAACAATGAAGGGAGCTATGCTTATACTTTGGATTTAATTTTGAGTAAATAGGTGGTCATATGAGAAAATAAGGGTAGCTCAGTGTATGATTTTAGATTAGCAATGAAAGAAGATGGCAATAGTATTAAGAGTGGAACCTAAAACCTCGTGAATGAAAATCAACAACTCTCATTTCTCAAACATGGAGTATGTAGAAGATAGGGCGCAGTTAGTGAATAAAACGGAGGTTAGAATTTTATTAAAATTTTCACATTTTTAACTCTAAATTGGATGGTCAACACGGTCAATCAACGCCAATTCGTTGACTGGGCACCAAACTCAGATATTGACAAAATTAGGCACCAAACGCGAAAGTGTACCATTTTATAGGCACCAAACTCGAAATATTCCTTCTAATAATGAACTTCTAATCTTTTAAAAAGGTCATAGATTACCTTTAATAAAACATTGAAAGAATGAGATAAGGTTAGCAACCGTTAATAACTTCTCAACGATTATGGGATCTTCTTTAAGCTAGATAATCATTGCAAAATTTGAATAAAATACCATAAACACAAATGACTCAAGGAAGTCCGCAGGCTTCGTTAGATGTCGAAACTCTATGATCAAGACCAAATCATGAAAAATAAAAACTCCCCTTAAATAGAAAATTTTCAGAAAAAATATTCCCTGCACAAATTACATGTCTAGAGGCTTGAGAGTCGAAAAAAGCTTGCATTTTGGATGCATTGACTCAAGGAAGTCCAGTGACTTCGTTAGAAGTCGAAATCTTTTTTTTAAAACTAAACTATAAACTAGATAAACTCATTTTTATGATAAAATTTTCTTAAAAATTATTGTGGTAAATAATAATACATTTAAAGGCTCTACATGTTATCCAAATTGCATTTCGACGTATGTTGATTCCAAAAATAAAGAGGGAAGTCATCTTTTACATTGAAAATAAGGATGAAACACCAATTGTTAAGCGTACAAAACCTAAATTGTTTTCCTGTGTACTGTGGGGAACTGAAAGACAGAGGTAATAGAAAAAGAATGAGGTCATTCCCACTTCGTATGAAGAAGTTATGAGCAAAATAGTCGAAAAAGAGATTACACAAACCCGTGGGGGACAAAGAGAGTTATATAAGTAGACAATATTTATAATAAGGGGTATTTTGAGTTTGGTGCCTATAAAATGGCACCCCTTTGCCTTTGGTACCTAACTTTGTCGGAATTTGAGTTTGGTGTGGGTCCCAATCAAGCAGTTGACTTAACGGATGACTGGTGGACCGTTCACAAGCTGTGTTGGAGCACAACTTGTTGCTCGGCCCCCTGCCAACTTTTGTAAATAAAGACGTGTCTTTGTGAATAATTGTTTAAACAATCATTATTTAATTTAATTAGTTCACTAACACGGACCACGGTAGGGAAATCTCTTTAGATCATTTTCAAAACACGTTACGAGCGTTACGGAGAAATAAGGCTGACTTATCTGACTGCCACGATAACTCTGGATTTACATAAAATGGAAACAAATTTAATTAATACAATAATGATTAATTTGAAAAATGAATAGGGTCATTTACATAGATTCAATTGTTCAATACAATAATGGTTAGTTTGAAGGTTTAAGGAAACGATTATTGGGGTTTACATGAGAAATAAATTTTGGATGATTTACCGGTAAACAATGAAGGGAGCTATGCTTATACTTTGGATTTCATTTTGTGTAAACAGGTGGTCATATGAGAAAATAACGGTAGCTCATTGTATGATTTGAGATTATCAATGAAAGAAGATGGCAATGGTATTAAGAGTGGAACCTAAAACCTCGTGAATGAAAATCAAAAACTCTCATTTCTCAAACATGGAGTATGTACAAGATTGGGCGCAGTTAGTGAATAAAACGGAGGTTAGAATTTTATTACACATTTCACATTTTTAACTCTAAATTGGATGGTCAACACGGTCAATCAACGCCAATTCGTTGACTGGGCACCATACTCAGATATTGACAAAGTTAGGCACCAAACGCGAATGTGAACCATTTTATAGGCACCAAACTCAAAATATCCCTTCTAATAATGAATTTCTATTCTTTTAAAAAGGTCGTAGATTACCTATAATAAAACATGGAAAGAAGGAGATAAGGTTTGCAACCGTTAATAACTTCTCAACGATTATGGGATCTTCTTTAAGCTAGATAATCATTGCAAAATTTGAATAAAATACCATAAACACAAATGACTCAAGGAAGTCCGCAGGCTTCGTTAGATGTCAGAACTCTATGATCAAGACCAAATCATGAAACATAAAGACTCCCCTTTAATAGAAAATTTTCAGAAAAAATATTCCCTGCATAAATTACATGTCTAGAGGCTTGAGAGTCGAAAAAAGCTTGCATTTTGGATGCATTGACTTAAGGAAGTCCAGTGACTTCGTTAGAAGTCGAAATCCGTTTTCTAAAACCAAACTATAAACTAGATAAACTCATTTTTATTATAAAATTTTCTAAAAAATGATTGTGGTAAAAAATAATACATTTAAAGGCTCTACATGTTATCCAAATTGCATTTCTACGTATGTTGATTCCAAAAATAAAGAGGGAAGTCATCCTTTACATTCAAAATAAGGATAAAACACCAATTGATAAGCGTCCAAATCCTAAAAACTTTCTTGTATACTGTGGGGAACTGAAAGACAGAGGTAACAGAAAAATAATGAGGTCATTCCCACTTCTTATGAAGAAGTTATGAGCAAAATAGTCGAAAAAGAGATTACACAAACCCTTGGGGGACAAAGAGAGTTATATAAGTAGAAAATATTTATAATAAGGGGTATTTTGAGTTTGGTGCCTATAAAATGGCACACCTTTGCCTTTGGTACCTAACTTTGTCGGAATTTGAGTTTGGTGTGGGTCCCAATCAAGCAGTTGACTTAACGGATGACTGGTGGACCGTTCACAAGCTGTTTTGGAGCACAACTTGTTGCTCGGACCCCCGCCAAATTTTGTAAATAAATACGTGTCTTTGTGAATAATCGTTTAAAAAATCATTGTTTAATTTAACTAGTTCACTAACACGGACCACGGTAGGGAAATCTCTCTAGATCATTTTCCAAACACGTTAGAGCGTTCAGGAGAAATAAGGCTGACTTATCTGACTTCCACGATAACTATGGATTTACATAAAATGGAAACAAATTTAATTAATACAATAATGATTAATTTGAAAAATGAATAGGGTCATTTACATGGATTCATTTGTTCAATACAATAATGGTTAGTTTGAAGGTTTAAGGAAACGATTATTGGGGTTTACATGAGAAATAGATTTTTGATGATTTATCGGTAAATAATGAAGGGAGCTATGCTTATACTTTGGATTTAATTTTGTGTAAACAGGTGGTCATATGAGAAAATAAGGGTAGCTAAGTGTATGATTTGAGATTAGCAATGAAAGAAGATGGCAATGGTATTATGAGTGGAACCTAAAACCTCGTGAATGAAAATCAACAACTCTCATTTCTCGAACATGGAGTATGTAGAAGATAGGGCGCAGTTAGTGAATAAAACGGAGTTTAGAATTTTATTAGACATTTCACATTTTTAGCTCTAAATTGGATGGTCAACACGGTCAATCAACGCCAATTCGTTGACTGGGCAGCAAACTCAGATATTGACAAAATTAGGCACCAAACGCGAAAGTGTATCATTTTATTGGCACCAAACTCGAAATATCCCTTCTAATAATGAACTTCTAATCTTTTAAAAAGGTCATAGATTACCTATAATAAAACATTGAAAGAATGAGATAAGGTTTTCAACCGTTAATAACTTCTCAACGATTATGGGATCTTCTTTAAGCTAGATAATCATTGCAAAATTTGAATAAAATACCATAAACACAAATGACTCAAGGAATTTCGCAGGCTTCGTTAGATTTCGGAACTCTATGATCAAGACCAAATCATGAAACAGAAATACTCCCCTTTAATAGAAAATTTTCATAAAAAATATTCCCTGCACAAATTACATGTCTAGAGTCTTGAGAGTCGAAAAAAGCTTGCATTTTGGATGCATTGACTCAAGGAAGTCCAGTGACTTCGTTAGAAGTCGAAATCCTTTTTTTAAAACCAAACTATAAACTAGATAAACTCATTTTTATAATAAAATTTTCTAAAAAATGATTGTGGTAAATAATAATACATTTTAAGGCTCTACATGTTATCCAAATTGCATTTCTACGTATGTTGATTCCAAAAATAAAGAGGGAAGTCATCTTTTACATTGAAAATTAGGATGAAACACCAATTGTTAAGCGTCCAAAACCTAAAATTTTTTCCTGTATACTGTGGGGAACTGAAAGACAGAGGTAACAGAAAAAGAATGAGGTCATTCCCACATCGTATGAAGAAGTTATGAGCAAAATAGTCGAAAAAGAGATTACACAAACCCTTGGGGGACAAAGAGAGTTATATAAGTAGAAAATATTTATAATAACGGGTATTTTGAGTTTGGTGCCTATAAAATGGCACACCTTTGCCTTTGGTACCTAACTTTGTCGGAATTTGAGTTTGGTATGGGTCCCAATCAAGCAGTTGACTTAACGGATGACTGGTGGACCGTTCACAAGCCGTTTTGGAGCACAACTTGTTGCTCGGACCCCCGCCAACTTTTGTAAATAAATACGTGTCTTTGTGAATAATTGTTTAAACAATCATTATTTAATTTAACTAGTTCACGAACACGGACCACGATAGGGAAATCTCTCTAGATCATTTTCCAAACACGTTACGAGCGTTCCGGAGAAATAAGGCTGACTTATGTGACTGCCATGATAACTATGGATTTACATAAAATGGAAACAAATTTAATTAATAAAATAATGATTAAATTGAAAAATTAATAGGGTCATTTACATGGATTTACATAAAATGGAAACAGATTTAATTAATACGAAAATGATTAATTTGAAAAATGAATAGGGTCATTTACATGGATTCATTTGTTCAATACAATAATGGTTAATTGAAGGTTGAAGTTAACGATTATTGTTTTTTACATGAGAGATAGATTTTGGATGATTTACGGGTAAACAATGAAGGGAGCTATGCTTATACTTTGGATATAATTTTGTGTAAACAGGTGGTCATAATATGAGAAAATAACAGTAGCTCAGTGTATGATTTGAGATTAGCAATGAAAGAAGACGACAATGGTATTAAGAGTGGAAGATAAGGCGCAGTTAGTGAACAAAATGGAGTTTAGAATTTTATTAGACATTTCACATTTTTAACTCTAAATTGGATGGTCAACACGGTGTCAATCAACGCCAATTCGTTGACTGAGCGCCAAACTCAGATATTGACAAAGTTAGGCACCAAACGCGAAAGTGTACCACTTTAATCTCTTTTTCGACTATTTTGCTCATAAATTCTTCATACGAAGTGGGAATGACCTCATTCTTTTTCTGTTACCTATGTCTTTCAGTTCCCCACAGTATAAAGGAAAACTTTTAGGATTTTGACGCTTATCAATTGGTGTTTCATCCTTGTTTTCAATGTAAAGGATAACTTCCCTCTTTATTTTTGGAATCAACATACGTAGAAATGCAATTTGGATAACATGTAGAGCCTTTAAATGTATTATTTTTTACCACAATCATTTTTTAGAAAATTTTATAATAAAAATGAGTTTATCTAGTTTATAATTTGGTTTTAAAAAAAGGATTTCGACTTCTAACGAAGTCACTGGACTTACTTGATTCAATGCATCCAAAATGCAAGCTTTTTTTGACTCTCAAGCCTCTAGACATGTAATTTGTGCAGGAAATATTTTTTCTGAAAATTTTCTATTAAAGGGGAGTCTTAGTGTTTCATGATTTGGTCTTGATCATAGAGTTTAGACATCTAACGAATCCTGCGGACTTCCTTCAGTCATTTGTGTTTATGGTATTTTATTCAAATTTTGCAATGATTATCTAGCTTAAAGAAGATGCCATAATTGTTGAGAAGTTATTTACGGTTGCAAACCTTATTTCCTTCTTTCCATGTTTTATTATAGGTAATCTATGACCTTTTTAAGAGATTTGAAGTTCATTATTAGAAGGGATATTTCGAGTTTGGTGCCTATAAAATGGTACACTTTCGCGTTTGGTGCCTAACTTTGTCAATATATGAGTTTTGTGCCCAGTCAACGAATTGGCGTTGGTTGACCGTGTTGACCATCCAATTTAGAGTTAAAAATGTGAAATATCTAAGATAATTCTAAACTCCGTTTTATTCACTAACTGCGCCTTATCTTCTACATACTCCATGTTTGAGAAATGAGAGTTGTTGATTTTCATTCACGAGGTTTTAGGTTCCACTCTTAATACGATTGACATCTTCTTTCATTGCTAATCTCAAATCATACACTGAGCTACTGTTATTTTCTCATATGACCACCTGTTTACACAAAATTAAATCCAAAGTATAAGCATAGCTCCCTTCATTGTTTACCGGTAAATCATCCAAAATCTATCTCTCATGTAAACCCCAATAATCGTTTCCTTAAACCTTCAAACTAACCATTATTGTATTGAAAAAATGAATCCATGTAAATGACCCTATTCATTTTTCAAATTAATCATTATTGTATTAGTTAAATTTGTTTCCAGTTTATGTAAATCCATAGTTATCATTGCAGTCAGATAAGTCAGCCTTATTCTCTGGGTCGCTCGTAACGTGTTTGGAAAATGATCTAGAGAGATTTCCCTACCATGGTCCGTGTTAGTGAACTAGTTAAATTAAATAAGGATTGTTTAAACAATTATTCACAAAGACACGTATTTATTTACAAAATTTGGTGGGGGGCCGAGCAACAAGTTGTGCTCCAACACAACTTGTGAACGGTCCACTAGTCATCTGTTAAGTCAACTTCTTGATTGGGACCCACACAAAACTCAAATTCCGACAAAGTTAAGTACCAAAGGCAAAGATGTGCCATTTTATAGGCACCAAACTCAAAATACCCCTTATTATAAATATTGTCTTCTTATATAACTCTCTTTGTCCCCCCAAGGTTTTGTGTAATCTCTTTTTCGACTATTTTGTTCATAACTTCATACGAAGTGGGAATGACCTCATTCTTTTTCTGTTACCTCTGTCTTTCAGTTCCCCACAGTATACAGGAAAATATTTAGGATTTGGACGCTTAGCAATTGGTGTTTCAACCTTATTTTCAATGTAAAGGATGACTTCTTTATTTTTGGAATCAACATACGTAGAAATGCAATTTGGATAACATGTAGAGCCTTTAAATGTATTATTTTTTTACCAAAATCATTTTTTAGAAATTTTATAATAAAAATGAGTTTATCTAGTTTATAGTTTGGTTTTAAAAAAAGGATTTCGACTTCTAACAAAGTCACTGGACTTCCTTGAGTCAATGCATCCAAAATGCAAGCTTTTTTCGACTCTCAAGCCTCTAGACATGTAATTTGTGCAGGAAATATTTTTTCTAAAAATTTTCTATTAAAGGGGAGTCTTTCTGTTTCGTGATTTGGTCTTGATCATAGAGTTCCGACATCTAACGAAGCCTGGAGACTTCCTTGAGTGATTTGTGTTTATGGTATTTTATTCAATTTTTGCGATGATTATCTAGCTTAAAGAAGATCCCATAATCGTTGAGAAGTTATTAACGGTTGCAAACCTTATATCCTTCCTTCCATGTTTTATTATAGGTAATGTATGACCTTTTTAAAAGATTAGAAGTTCATTATTAGAAGGGATATTTCGAGTTTGGTGCCTATAAAATAGTACACTTTCGCGTTTGGTGCCTAACTTTGTCAATATCTGAGTTTGGTGCCCAGTCAACGAATTCGCATTGATTGACCGTGTTGACCATCCAATTTAGAGTTTAAAATGTGAAATGTCTAATAAAATTCTAAACTCCATTTTATTCACTCACTGCTCCCTATCTTCTACATACTCCATGTTTGAGAAATTAGAGTTGTTGATTTTCATTCACGAGGTTTTAGGTTCCACTCTTAATACCATTGCCATCTTCTTTCATTTCTAATCTCAAATCACACACTGAGCTACTGTTATTTTCTCATATGACCACCTGTTTACACAAAATTAAATACAAAGTATAAGCATATCTCCCTTCATTGTTTACCAGTAAATCATCCAAAATTTATCTCTCATGTAAATCCCAATAATCGTTTCCTTAAACCTTCAATCTAACCATTATTGTATTGAAAAAATGAATCCATGTAAATGACCCTATTCATTTTTCAAATTAATCATTATTGTATTAGTTAAATTTGTTTCCAGTTTATGTAAATCCATATTTATCATGGCAGTCAGATAAGTCAGCCTTATTTCTCTGGATCGCTCGTAACGTGTTTGGAAAATGATCTAGAGAGATTTCCCTACCGTGGTCCTTGTTAGTGAACTAGTTAAATTAAATAATGATTGTTTAAACAATTATTCACAAAGACACGTATTTATTTACAAAAGTTGGTGGGGGGCCAAGCAACAAGTTGTGCTCCAACACATCTTGTGAACGGACTACCAGTCATCCGTTAAGTCAACTGCTTGGTTGGGACCCACACCAAACTCAAATTCTGACAAAGTTAGGTACCAAAGGAAAAGGTGTGCCATTTTATAGGCATCAAACTCAAAATACCTCTTATTGTAAATATTGTCTACTTATATAACTCTCTTTGTCCCGCAAGGGTTTGTGTAATCTCTTTTTCGACTATTTTGCTCATAACTTCTTCATACGAAGTGGGAATGACCTCATTCTTTTTCTGTTACCTCTGTCTTTCAGTTCCCCATAGTATACAGGAAAGCTTTTAGGATTTGGACGCTTAGCAATTGGTGTTTCAACCTTATTTTCAGTGTAAAGGATGACTTCCCTCTTTATTTTTGGAATCAACATACGTAGAAATGCAATTTGGATAACATGTAGAGCCTTTAAATGTATTATTTTTTAGCAAAATCATTTTTTAGAAAATTTTATAATAAAAATGAGTTTATCTAGTTTATAGTTTGGTATTAAAAAAAGGATTTCGACTTCTAAAAAAGTCACTGGACTTCCTTGAGTCAATGCATCCAAAATGCAAGCTTTTTTCGACTCTCAAGCCTCTATACATGTAATTTGTGCAGGAAATATTTTTTATGAAAATTTTCTATTAAAGAGGAGTCTTTCTATTTCGTGATTTCGTCTTGATCATAGAGTTCCGACATCTAACGAAGCCTGTGGACTTCCTTGAGTCATTTGTGTTTATGGTATTTTATTCAAATTTTGCGATGATTATCTAGCTTAAAGAAGATCCCATAATCGTTGAGAAGTTATTAACGGTTGCAAACCTTATATCCTTCTTTCCTATAACCTTAGAAGGGATATTTCGAGTTTGGTGCCTATAAAATGGTACACTTTCGCGTTTGGTGCCTAACTTTGTCAATATCTGAGTTTGGTGCCCAGTCAACGAATTGACGTTGATTGACCATGTTGACCGTCCAATTTAGAGTTAAAAATGTGAAATGTCTAATAAGTTCTAAACTTCGTTTTATTCACTAACTGCACCCTATCTTATACATACTCCATATTTGAGAAATGAGAGTTGTTGATTTTCATTCACGAGGTTTTAGGTTCCACTCTTAATACCATTGCCATCTTCTTTCATTGCTAATCTCAAATGATACACTAAGCTACTGTTATTTTCTCATATGACCACCTGTTTACACAAAATTAAATACAAAGTATAAGCATAGCTCCCTTCATTGTTTACCGATAAATCATCCAAAATCTATCTCTCATGTAAACACCAATAATCGTTTCCTTAAACCTTCAAACTAACCATTATTGTATTGAACAAATGAATCCATGTAAATGAACCTATTCATTTTTCAAATTAATCATTATTGTATCAGTTAAATTTGTTTCCATTTTATGTAAATCCATAGTTATCGTGGAAGTCAGATAAGTCAGCCTTATTTCTCCTGAACGCTCTAACGTGTTTGGAAAATGATCTAGAGAGATTTCCCTACCGTGGTCCGTGTTAGTGAACTAGTTAAATTAAACAATGATTTTTTAAATGATTATTCACAAAGACACGTATTTATTTACAAAATTTGGCGGGGGTCCGAGCAATAAGTTGTGCTCCAAAACAGCTTGTGAACGGTCCACCAGTCATCCGTTAAGTCAACTGCTTGATTGGGACCCACACCAAACTCAAATTCCGACAAAGTTAGGTACCAAAGGCAAAGGTGTGCCATTTTATAGGCACCAAACTCAAAATACCCCTTATTATAAATATTTTCTACTTATATAACTCTCTTTGTCCCCCAAGGGTTTGTGTAATCTCTTTTTCGACTATTTTGCTCATAACTTCTTCATAAGAAGTGGGAATGACCTCATTATTTTTCCGTTACCTCTGTCTTTCAGTTCCCCACAGTATACAAGAAAGTTTTTAGGATTTGGACGCTTATCAATTGGTGTTTTATCCTTATTTTGAATGTAAAGGATGACTTCCCTCTTTATTTTTGGAATCAACATACGTAGAAATGCAATTTGGATAACATGTAGAGCCTTTAAATGTATTATTTTTTACAACAATCATTTTTTAGAAAATTTTATAATAAAAATGAGTTTATCTAGTTTATAGTTTGGTTTTAGAAAACGGATTTCGACTTCTAACGAAGTCACTGGACTTCCTTAAGTCAATGCATCCAAAATGCAAGCTTTTTTCGACTCTCAAGCCTCTAGACATGTAATTTATGCAGGGAATATTTTTTCTGAAAATTTTCTATTAAAGGGGAGTCTTTATGTTTCATGATTTGGTCTTGATCATAGAGTTCCGACATCTAACGAAGCCTGCGGACTTCCTTGAGTCATTTGTGTTTATGGTATTTTATTCAAATTTTGCGATGATTATCTAGCTTAAAGAAGATCCCATAATCGTTGAGAAGTTATTAACGGTTGCAAACCTTATATCCTTCTTTCCATGTTTTATTATAGGTAATTTATGACCTTTTTAAAAGATTAGAAGTTCATTATTAGAAGGGATATTTCGAGTTTGGTGCCTATAAAATGGTACACTTTTGCGTTTGGTGCCTAACTTTGTCAATATCTGAGTTTGGTGCCCAGTCAACAAATTGGCGTTGATTGACCATGTTGACTGATAGACGCATTTATCTGTCTAATATAACTCAATTGTATATATTGTTAGTGCTCGAATTTGTACTTATTTGGTTATTTTATTTATTTGTAGGTGTTTTTAGAAGAATAAGGCTTTGCGGCGAAATTGGCTGGAAATGCGGCATTTGGACCTCCGTTGATAAAGTACCAGAAACGCCCCAGAAGTGTACCGGAAGTACCCCAGGAATATCCCGGAGGAACCCCAAAAAAGTGCGGAAAAAATGTCCCAGAAGAATTGTTATACGGACCCTTGATTTTGGATAAGGGGTAACCTAATTACTAAGGGGTAACCCATTTCCAGGCAGCTGCTAAAGGGAGAACAGAACTGGCTAGGGGGCATCTCTTCTTCACGGTTTGAAACAGAAAATTGGCGGGAAGAAGAGTTTATCAACTGTTGAAATTTCGTTCAGATTTCGATTGAGTTTTGGTATGATTAAAGGGCTGGAAATTTTTGGGCTTACTACATGGACTTAGAGGAAGCTAATAGAGGTAATTTGAAGGGCCAGAAGTGGATGGATAATCCGTGAGAAGCGTATGGAGATAAAACAGTGAGACGGGAAGAGTTTGGCCCTGTTTGAATCGAATTGGGATTCCCAGCGTGGCTAGGTTGTGGATATACACTCCTAGAGTCTCTACTATATCTAACTAGGAGTTTGGGAGAAGTTGGAAACCTACAGAAACCACGTAGGATCGACAGACGTGTAGAAAAGAAAAAAAACATAACTTGGCAGCGAAGAAAAAAAAGAGAAGATTTTCTCAAGATTCGATTACTCTTTTGTGTATAAATAGGAAGATTAAGGTTCCTAGAAGTTTATCAAGAGGTTTGGGGTCTAAAGGAAGGCTCAGAATCCAACAAAAGCGATCGAGAGAAGTTAGCAATTCTGTTGCTGCCGCTGCGGAAGGAAGAGGAGAGCGTGAAGAACACACTCTTCAGGGCAGACTTATTTTTGAAGCAAAACAACGACAGTTTATGTCAACTATCTTTGTTCGCTTGGGCAACAACCACTTCTTTTCTTCTTTTCTTTTTGTAACGGAGCAGCAGCGACTTCGCAACAGTAACTTTTGTTGCGATTTTTTTTGTTGCATTGCTTACTTAATTAATCAACTTTTGGAGCTTTGAACATGTATTTTGAGCAAGTGATTAATATGAGAAGCTAAACACCTTATCCAAGGCGACGGAGGAAGCCATTGTTTCATGAAAAGTGGTATAATTCTATTTTATTTATTTATTGCAATATTATTTACATGATTATTTGCATAGAACTTAAAATAATAATTGATTTTTATTGAGTTGTTGTGAGTCGTTTTGATGGATCATGCTTAGTTTTAATACTTTTGATGTTTCATGCTTGGTGATTACAATTATTACTTCAAAAATCTATCATAGGCAAATATTAGAATCACTTTAAAAAGAAAACTTGTATGAATATTGACTAGAATTTATCACTCGATTGATCAATGGTGGAATCCAGAGTCTTGGTATGTTCTTATTATCTTTGAAACACTCTTATTTAATTTTCTAAAATCCTTCACAAGTTCGAGAGAACGACAACTTTCTTTACCACTATTACAAACACATCAATTTTTGGCACCGCCGACGCGGACTTGTTTTTTTTTAGGGTTTTAGATTATTTTTTTTAGTTTTTTTTTTTTTTTTTTTTTTTT